>NW_010134054.1:28359-68141 GCF_000699245.1 Pterocles gutturalis | reverse complement strand
TTCTCCATCTTCAGTGAGACGATTTCAAGGACTCCAAATCTAGTTACTACATTTAGTCACAAAAATACTGTGTTCTCTCTTCATATACAAATTTTCCCCTAAAAAATAAACTGAGTTTTATGCATGGTTTGTGATCACACATTAAATTTGAGACCTAGGAAAGATAAGATTCAGTGCTAAATATGCACATGAAAACTCTTGTCCGTCTCTGCACATATAAATAGTTATATTTATATATATGGTTTATATATATGTTTTGTTAATTTTAAAATTTTGGGAAGATAGTAAAGAAGAAAGTAAGTTCAACTTCCCTTACTGTAATTCAACTTGGGTTCTAAACATTTTCACCTATATTGATATAAAAGATTTTTAGAGTGCTTTCATAAAGTACTATGCTGTTTATTTTCTAAAATATTCTGTGTGACTCTTATGTGCTTTCTTCCTCTTTTTCCTCTTACTCCATTGCCTTCTGTTATCCATTGCTCTCCTTTTGCTGCTGTTTGTTGCCACAATTTATCTACATCTGTGTCAGAACACAGCTCTCTTGAAAATTTGTCCCCAGTTATGGGTACTGGTGTCTTTTGAAAGTACACCTTAGGGCACAACCAGGCCATTGCTAATTAGGCCTGTGTATAATTAGACATGTAGCTAAATACTCCAGAGGATTTAAAGTAATGCTAAGAAAAATAACAAGAAAGGTTCTATTTATTAAATATATTAGAATGTAATTTGTAGTCAAAACAAATCCTGACTTAACAGAGTTAACTAAAAATATCTAAATAATTGGTGTTTAACTCTTCTACTGCAGTGTCAGGGAACTTGATTTTGGTCAAAACTTTAATTTTCTGGTTGTCTAGTGTACGTGAAGGTTTAGTAACTTCTTTAAGACTAGGACATGCAGCACTGGGAGCCTATTCCATAGAATGCATCAGTTATTCAGGTGATACCAGTCACTCATGAAGTGTAATAAATCTCACATGGAACAGGTGAAGGAGAAAAAAGGAGATTGCATTTAGTAAGGAAAGCCTGACTAAATCAGTATCTTCACTTAGCAGGAAGCAAGGGGACATTTTAATTCCCTGGAAATTTTCCTTTCAAAAATAACATGCTATCAAAACCAGATTTAGTGCTAAATATTGTGAGACTGTCTGACATCCTTGGAATAATAAATTAGTTGCATATTCTGTCTCCTGCCCTCACTTCCCCTTTGTCTCATAGATACTCCCCTTTGACTGACTGTCATTTTTGATGCTGACAAGAGGTATTAACCCAGAAGTCTGCTGATCACAGATTGTTTGCAGAGTAAAATATACCCTTATTTTCTGCAGAGCTGAATAGTGAAATGGGTGTGCATAGCAGGTCTTGGGGGGTCTAAAGAAGTTTCTGCTCCACATTCTCAATTCCCAGGAAAAAATGCCACCATAGGTAGCACAGTGCTTGCAGCTTTTCCTGTAGCTTTTACTGATTCTGGTTTTTGACACCTTTATCAGCCATGCCTCACAGACACTTTAAATTTCACTAAAATCATTACAGACCAATGCACCAGTAGTGATTTTTTCTCCTATGAGTGTACTATTTCTATAATATAAATTAAATTCCACACAGAAATCTGAAACACCTAGTGGCAATTTAATAATACTGAAAGTGTTCATTTATGAATAGACATTTTACTAACAATCTAGGACTCAATTGTAGCTTGGTCACAAAGGCTTAAGATGAAAAAAACACAGAATTGCAGCTACTGCCAGAGCAGAATATAAATGAAATTACTGGTAATTTGGACTCCTGATCCTGATGTTAGCTTCCCCTTTGCCTTAGAAAAAACAAAGAATGGAATGAAACACTTTTAAAGTTTGCATTCTTGGTTCAATCTTGCTTGTTGACACACTGAAAGCCCAGATTCAACTCGTAAAATTTAAACCAGAGCTATGACTCAGGATGAAACATTGCAAAAAAGAGATTCACAGGCAGCAGGAGAATGATTTCCAAGGACAGTTTTCTCTTTATTGTAACCCAACAGGAGAATAAAAATTGGTGCAGAGAGGGTCTCCCTTCCTATGGATACCAAGGTGGCAGCCCCTCCTTCATTTTGTAAATTGGGAGCTAATAGAAAAAAAAAAAATGTTAATACAGCCAAATGCTGGTGCAGCCTCTGCACAGGAAAAAAAAATGTATTCTGCTCCAATGAGCCTGCATCATTTTTAAATATCTTCATGGACAAATAATTCAACAGAAGTGCCCAGTGTACTTATGTAATAAATAAAAACAGATTAATGTAATCTTTGGATCTTTAAAAAATAAGTTCAAGGAGGTAACTTGACTTACATTCAAATTTGATGGAATCCTGTGTACAGTTCTAGTATGCTTGTTTTAAAGGGAATTTTGCACAAGTTGCAACATGACAAAGTTTTGAACTGTTCTGAATTGAGCTATTCAGAAATGCATAATAAGAAGCTATACTATTTGCTTGTCTTCAAAGTTGAAAATAGACAGAAAACAATAGTTTTGTAAAACCAACCCTCTGTTGTTAGGGCTCTTGTACAGAAATCTGAGTAGTAGATGCTGCTCATTGTTATTCTGAAAGCCGGAGACAAGCTAGGAAGCAGCTCACACACATAGGAGTGACAAGAGCTTTAGATCTCAACTGCTTTCTGCCTTGTTGCGATACAAAGATGACCAAAGTGTGTGGAAAAGGATGCTTATGACTACAACATTACATAGTTCTAATATGCAGAATAAGTTTAATAAGCTAGTAAGCTTCAGATGTAGGTCAGCAACACAGGCCAGGAGAATACAAGTGACTTTCTTAATTTTTTAGTATTTCAGGAATTAGCAGGGTTTGAGGACTAGACAAAAATCCCTGGAGTGGCCATCTAAAAGAACTGAGTCTGCTTTAGCTCATCATAAAGATGTAAGGGTATGTTTAAGTGACTAAATATTATTGTGGACTGAAAATACTACAAGGGACAACAATATAATAGGCATGAATGGCTGGAACCCAAAGCCAGACAAGTTCAAATTCAAAATTAAGCATAGATTTACACCCTTAGTAATCAATTACTGGACCAGACAATCAGAAGAAGGTAATACGTACTTCACCCCTTGTTCTAGTCAAATTAAATCACCATGCCATTCAGGAAGGCAGATTTTGACTAAGACATAGCTTTAGCTTAAAACTAGCTTATTATGGCAAAAGCAGAATGAAAGAGAATCATAGAATCATAGAATGGTTTGGGTTGGAAGGGACCTTAAAGATTATCTCCTTCCAAAAACAGGAGAACAGGAATTCCAGAAATAGAAGGCAATACAGTTGAGAAGCCTGAATTACTCAATCTGGGTTTAAACTACATGAATTTTAATTAAAATAGGATGAAAAAGGAAAATCCTCTGTCAAAAAAAGAAACAAAAGAAAAAGCAGTTTTCAGGGTCAAAAATTACAATGCCTACATATAAGGGGATCTTTTTATTTTTTTCCCCCAAATAAATAAGAGAATGTGTTTGCATTCCTCCTATTCCCCACAGTTCTGCTTTACCTGGTTTCTTTTAAAAAGTAAAAAACAAATTGCATATTTCCTCAAACCCTCAGTTTGTTCAAGTCAGCATTTTTTTGCAGAATATGCTTTGCCCAACTTCTTCCAATGATAATCTTAATATTGCACTCAGTACAGTGCTCACTGCACCATCAAAACCTGACAAATGAGGGCAAAAAAGGAGGGATTATTGCTAGTAGTACACGTCAAAAAAGATATTATAGATCATGTTTTGTATTTAGGTGATTTGACATGATTTGGAGTAGCTGGATTTTGCTTCTGTTTGATGAATTAGATTGGTACATAAAATGTCTGACTTTTGCATAAAATCAGAGTTTTAAGATCATTTAGTATTTTAAGAATTTGTGACTACTGGTCAGTCTTTTCCTGCAAATACATTAATGCTTCTGACCTTCTGCTTCTGCACGTTAATGGACTGTTAATTAAGACAGTAGTGCACTTTATGCCGAGATTCTTTTCAATTCCATTCATTTGAATCAAATTACATTTTTAATAGCATTAACTTGAAGGTCAATACTTTTATTTTTGCATAAAATTTTAAATCCTTGAGAATGGGATGTCAGTTTGCAGAGCAGGGAGGGGCAGCAAAAAAAGCTATTTGCAAATAATGCCTTTTTCATACCAAAATGTGTAGTCTTTATCAGCTGCGTAATTTATCTCCTTTTTATTCACTTTACAATGCTGTTCTGTAGAACCTGCTGAAATTTGTTAGTACCACATGCCTGTGAGTGACCCAGCGCCAGGCTTTGTGTGAAAAGAGGTGTCAAACATCACACCTCCTTGTGAGAAGTTGAACATTATCACAGTTTAAAGAGCACATCCCAGAAGATAATCTTGCTTGCTCTCATGACCTGTTGGCATTCCTTTCTGGGGTCTTCCTTTATCACCTCATAAAGCCTCTGAGCTTTCCACAGAGGTAGAGGGTTTCTTTTTCTTTGAGACGTGGCATGAAAAACTAGCCTTCCAGTTGTGAATCTGTAGTCCACAGTAATTTAGGGTTATTTATTCAGATAAGAAGGCCAGCCAGGGTTATTTGAAAGGTAGTGTATTTGAGCAGCTCTTTTATTTCTATATTATAATTCCAAGGAGAGTGTACTGTCATTTCTGTTTAGAGACACTCTTTATATTTTGAGCCATGCCAAGCCATTACCACAGCATCATAAAGGTTCACTTTCCCAAAACAGAAAAATACAGGGGTCATCCCACAAATAATGTCTCTTTTGATTGTTGCTATAGAAACAAAAACATGGAAACCTTTATGTGTACATATCTGTAGACACAGGTATGTGTGTCTAGTTTTAAAGGGAAAGGACTCACTGTCATCTCATGTGAATTTGACAATTCTGAGATTTATGTGACGAATACCCCAGGAAAGGTTGAAAAAGTCACCGCTGAGGAGAGAGGATGAAGAAAGCATGTGCGTATTCCAGAAGGAAAGTAGAATTTCATAGAGTTGTGTAAGCCCTTTACAGTGAACTCTGGTTTTGGTAGTATAAGCTAATATTCAGGCCAGTAAACACCATGAGTCTGACTGTGCCACCTCCCTTTTCGTTTGTTTTTTGGGGTCATTTTGTTTTGGTTTTGGTTTGGTTTTTTTGGGTTTTTTTTGGTAATTCTATATTTTATTTATTAGTTATCTTCAATAGCCTAACAAAAACAGTTTAACTCACTAACAATTATGGCTGCATTAAGTGAACACTATTTATTTCATGCCACCACAAGACTGTGAAGCCACAAGTAGCAGGCTGTTCAGACAGTACAGAGTAGCAACAAAGTTTCTTTACTTAAACTGTATATTTATATAGATACATAAATAGATAGATATTTGGTGTTGGATTGGGGAGAGGAAGGCGAGTGTCACTGGAAAGAAGAGAAATGTCAATTTAGCAAAAATGTTGATGCTAATCCCCTTCATGTGTATAAGTGATTCTCAGCACAAGCACCAGTGGTCACACATTAGAAAGGGAGCTCACTGTTTTGCTTGAATACGACCCTGCCCCTGTTTTTACCGGCTTGAGAGGAAACCAGACAGAATCTAGAGTCAGACGTACAAACTAATGTTTTCCCAACACACATTTTTGTATATAGACAGCTTTTCTACTTTGGCATGGCAAGACACAGCTTGTTTACAGGGGGAGTTTGTCTCTGCATAGGACAAGCTGTCAGAGTAAAACAGTGTCTGGAAAATGAGGCCTGACGAAAGGTTTTATGATCACCTGGATAGCATCAATGGTTCTAAAGATGCTGTCTGAAGAAGGAACATCTGAAGATGGAGAGAAAGGAACTGAAGAGGAAGCAGCTAGGATAATCCAAGAGGCAGTTCTGATGCTTTCTGGAAAGACTACATCCAGGTGCACAAATGAATGATGTAGGATCATGAGGAAAGCAAAGGAAAGCCAAAAAACCTACCAATTTGAGAAAAGGGAGGTGACTGAGTTGTAGGAAAAAAGATCGGGTTCTGCAGTAAGAGCCTAAAAGTAAGGCAGGACTTAAGGATAATCCTTTAGTTTGGGGTCCTGCCAGTAGGATAACACATGAAAAGGGAATTGCAATGGCAGCTTTAAAAACCAACAGAAATAGAGAGTAAGCTTTTAATTGACTTTGTGTTTAGAAATGTTTGAAATGGCACAGGGTTAGTAGATGACAGCTGGTGGACAGAAACATTTGGGGCTATATATGCACGGCAAATAGGAGGAACTATACGGAATAGAAGCACTGGGTGAGGGGGCAGTGGAAACAGAGGGATAGATTCAGCAGAGAAACACATGAGAGAGTTATTACATGTGTCTGAAGAAAATGTCAAGAGATGGTTTGTTTTTTCTTAGGGATATTGACCACAGTGCCTCATTTTTGCTGTTATTACGTAACTCCAGGCAGCCAAGTTTGAGAGTTTTGGTCTCACCATTTACAATCATAAGTCAAGAGTAAAATCCAGAAAGCTTTTAAAGTGATTCTGATAAGGTCAGGATCCTCCTCAGTAAACAAATCTTGTAATTGCTTCTAACACTGAGCAGAGCATCCTTAAGAGCACCCACCACTTCCCTGTATGGCTAAAGTTAGAGAAAGGGAGCTGGGTTGGGTGGACTTATGGGTCAGAGGTAATATAGCTCCTCATAGTCTCTTATGTTCAAGGCATTAGGAAGAAGGAAATCCATTGCATATAAAACCAAGAGTCTGTTGCTAGTATACTTGAAATCTAATTCAATAATCATTATTAATCTAGACCTAGCTGTTACAGAAAAAAGAGATAACAATACATAGTAAGAATACTCCTATTGAGGAAAAAATCTCAGTAATAGTAATAATGTAGTTAAAATTGAATCTGTAATTCTATGACGTCTGGTACATAGCCTAGGTATACAATAAGGTGTTTCTCAGGGCTTCTGGAAAATATTTTGGATGGAGCGGACCTTATGGCAGCCTTCCAGTACTTAAAGGGGGCCTACAGGAGAGATGAGGAAGCATTCTTTATCAGTGTGTTTATCATCCGGGCATGCATTTTCTTCAACTGACCGTTGGTGAATTGTTTATAAGCGTGGGGTCTCTTGTGTCAGGCCTGTACCTCATCTCTTACCATCCCGTGCCTGTACTTCTCTATGCCACATCCTGTGCCCTCACTTCTCAAAGCTTCTGCTTTCTCCACACTACTTCATTATGTTAGAGGTGACACCATACAAAGATAAACAGAACTAAAACAAATTCACCTTGGACACCTGGTCAATCAGAAAAAACGCTGTTAGAGCTAAACCAAGTAAAACAAAGCTACAGGAAGGTCAAAAAAAGCTCAGGCAGAGTGGATGTGACAGCCTTTGTCCTAAGGCCTTGCAAACTCAGTACAGAGTTTAATGCCTATTATTAGCAATGGCAAGGTCATTAGAGGTCGACATGGTTACAAAGGAAGTTAAAAGGAAGGAAAGTTGAATTTGTTCCTATTAGAATTTCTTCAAGTGTTCTACTTCTGGAATCTAGTGCTTTCCCAGCTGCAACATTAAAAAAATAGAAATAGTCACTAACTGAAGCTTATTTCTGTACTTGATCCAGATTATAGTGTTATATTATAAAGCAATCTCTAAGACTTTTTCTCCAAAATCAATAAAGGGCAAAAAATCTTCTCATCACCCTTACCTATGGCTCTCCCTATCAGAAATACCTTGTTCCGTCTTTGATTTCTCTTGTGCCTTTTTTCCATACATGTGTGTCTGGTTTCCATTAAATGCCCCAGGTAACACAGGAATGGAATATTTCCTAACAATTGAATATCAACTATTTTATTGTGAGATTCCTTCTTCCTGCTATGTTAGGAGCCAGCAACATGTGTTTCTTTGCTTCTCTTACCAAAGATCAGATATTTCACAGCTCAAATTTATTTCAATTGGAACTGCTACCACCAGGGGAGGACACCAAACACTCCTGTATTTGATGTCTCCAGATTCTTTAGATTCTATGCTGAAATAAAGATTTCAGCATATGGATTAGAAAATGTAAAGTAACAATCTATTCTCTGTTTTATCCTAACACACAGTGTTCCTGAAAACAAATGCTGTTCTCTATTCTCTCTCTGGAGTTAGTGACCTTTCTTCTAATCCTTTTTCACAACTCTTTCTGGATTTTAAAACTTTTGAAGCTGCTACCTCACAAACTCAGAGCTTCAAGCAACACAAAATGCTACTGCTGTAACACAGCATTAATGTTCATAGTGGAGCTGATGATAAAATAGATTATTTTTCTGCTGACAAGTTTCAGACAGAAAATCTGATCACCTCTCTACCCTCACCTCTCCAGATTGACATGGAAATACATTGTAAGTTTTTTTGGTTGGTTGGTTGGGTTTTTTTAGATAAAGGATTTCTTACATAAATATTTCCCCTGATTATAATTAAAAGTTATATTTTCCTAAGATGAATGTTGATTTGGAAAATCTTCACAGTAAAATTTTTGCTGTTCTAATTTATGCCAGAATATCTTTAACACGTTATGCCCAATTTGTGAGAATCTGAATTCCACTTCCAAGGGAATTTTTATCTTTAATTCTTCTCTGAGTCTACTCCTACCTGTAGACTCTATCAGCAAGCAGGAAGAGCCATCTCATTCCTACTATAAGTGAGAATAATTTTTTTTTGTTTCTAGGTATATCACCAGAAGTTCAAGAATAGTTTAATATTCTTGGCTAAAACATAATAGCAAAACTGAATCATTACTGACAAAGTTACGTTCATCCTCTACCTAAATGAGTCGAATCACAGAAAACAAACAAAAGCCCCAACTAATCAAAGAGACAGCAGTTTCATTCGGATACCAAAAGAAAGGGTAACTCCAAACTTCCTTGAATTTGAAGACTCATAGCTAAATAACATTTAGATGACTTCAAATATGTACTCTAAGCTTTTTGAATTTGCATTCGTTATGTTTAAACTTACCAAAACCATGACTGAGTGCACTTCAGAAACAAGCACCATTTAGTAGCTTTACCACAAAGCTTCAAAATTCATCATAGAAAGATATAGCTTTAAAGCCCTGTCCTAGCTGACATGCCTACAGCTAGTGTAAATCCAAGTGATATATTATGTGCAGTTTTGGTGAGACATAAAAGTAGAACATGTGGTTTTCTGAAAAGTCTGAGTTCTGAATCTTCTGTGCCTACTCACCAAGAACCCAAAGGACTTCTTTATAATTCAGGGGACATGGCACCGTATTTTTTCAACACTAAAAAATCCATCTTGTCTGAGAAAAAAAAAATGCTCTGTGGACTTGCATCCTTTCTAAAAACTTATATTTGGTGTATTCTCATCACAATAATTATGGAAATAGGCATTTTGGTTTGCAAAATATATTAGTAAATTACATTTTGTCTATAGTTTAAAGTAAATTATTACTTAGCAACTACTGTGTGCTAAGATCTTCAGCCTGAAAACATGCAATTGTAAAGAAAAAAGTTTAAGCCTTAATTTGTTTGCTCTTTGTTAAGAAATTCTTATTTGAGACAGGTGCTTTTTGGCTGAGTTTTGTTTTGGAATAAAAAAGTCATATAGACCTCTTTAGCAAGTGAATTTCTTAATGCATAAGCTAACCAAAAGGTTTCAAAATCCCTGAATAATTAACAGGTATTTACAAGAAGTAGCTCTACAAAGAGATTCACTAAAGGAGGTTTAGGCAGTCTGAATAAGGGCAGGGAACTTTGAGGGCGATTGCAAGTCAAGTAGAACATTTTTTTTTGGAAAGAGCAGACCAAAGCTGATTGCCAGCCTCTAGTGAACCTTGCAGGAGGGAGCCCACCTGCTTCTGCCAGTCCTAGCATTGCTCCTGTTGTAAGTAGCTAATCAAAATACTTATATTATGCATATACATATACATATGTATTCTTTTGTGGAAAGAAACAGCTTCATTATGGTAAAGCTTAAAGTACTATATGAATGTTAATTGGTCTTAGGTTTTAACAAAATTTGTTCCCAGCTAAATTACTTAAGTGGTCTATGTGTCTATTCAATTTCCAAGTCCAAGTTTTAACACCAGTACTCAGGCTGTGTTGATTTGGTTGTTCACTATGACACTGCTCAAGATTATACTTAGTGAGGACTACATGTATTGTAAGCAAATATGTGTGTCTGTGTCTATTCGTTTCCCTCATATAAAGGAAATAGCCCGTTCTTTGTACTCAAGGTATTCTGACTCTTTCAAATTCCTGACTGCGTAATTTACTTTAGCTGATCTTTGTAATGCTAGTTTGGTTCACACCACTTGGTAAAATGTCTATGCAAGGCACTGTGGAGAATTGCACCCACATCAGCAGCTTGTGGCTGACCAATTTATGAGAATATGATAGCCCTGAGATTGGCTTCTTATTTACATTTTCTTATTAAGTAGGTAATAAATTAGAAGCTAAATTAAATCGAACACCTTGTCCATTTTCCTGTGCATTATCTTTTATGAGTTTCAGAAAAGAACAGCAATGAGTGATCTACTTGATTAATTTGTCAGACAACTAGAGGCAGTGGCTAGTTAGCTATACATAATGCGTTGGTAAAGGTAGGGTTCCAGGACATCTCTTTGTGAAAGAACTGCAGTTATTTCAGAATCTATTAATTCTGAGACATTTCTAATATCATGCATATACAGAAGCAATAGCGCTATTAAATAAAATTATGTGAAGAAAAGACCTTGACCCAAATTCATCCCTGGGGTAGTCTCAACAATTAGAGAGGAGTCATGGTAGGAATATAGCTGACCCCCATGCCAGTATTTTAAGTCTCAGTGATTTTTAAAGGTGGTAGAAAAAGACTTAGTGAAATTACAGATGTTATTTAAATAACAGTGTGATTCAAGAGAATGTGAACATACACTCAAGCATTCAGCTAATGTGACGGAGTTCAAGACCTTGAACAGAATGAGTACTTTAACCACTGCGAGTATTGTAGTATTTTATTGAGGTGGTATCCAGTAGACTGTGGTGAATAACAGACAAGGAAATGGTCCTCTGGTCTTGTTTGAGAGCAAATTAAAGAGAATATAATTCTGAAATAAATTGGAACAGGGAGGGTTATATACTACAGATGCAATCCCAAACAAGATACAAGATACCATTCAAAGTGCTTCAAAAATATTTAGCATATTTTCTCATTGGCTGATCTTGCGTGTGGGCAAGGTAAGAGGTCTTCAGGAGGCATCAGAGGTGGAATGATTCTGGCAGGGACTGACAAAGTGGAAACTGAAAAAGAGCAAGGGGCTGTCAAGAGGAACAGAATGGAGGCTGCAAGGCACAGCAACTCACAGACAGCTTTCCTTTCATTGTTTGCATGGGGAAAAGCTTGGGGCAAGGGAGAGGACAGTTCCTAGCCACATTCCTATATCACAAATATACAATGCAAACTGGGCTCAACCTCCCTGCCCAAGTGCAGATCCCTTGCAAATGTTCTAACTGTGCATAACCTGCTTCTGGATATTTGCCTAGTCCTAATGAGTATGTCTGAGTTTAAGAGTTGTGGTTTCCTTCATGTCCTCCCTGCAGTGTGGCAGTAGCAATCACCCAGCAGTGGAGGCTGGTGTTCTGGGGAACAGTGAGCTGCAGTGCCATTGCTTCCCAGGGCCAGCCGCTCTGACTTCGGGTACCCCACAGGGATCTGGTTACTCTTTCTTTTATATGGGGATATATGGGTTGGCAAACATGAATGCTTGGTTAGTGCAGAAGGTGAGTCCCACCTGAAAAGCACAGCAGTCAGCACACTGTTCATGCATCATCCTGTTGCTGGAAAAATATTGCACTTTGCCGCTGTGGCTTTTTTTCTTTCTTTCTCTTTTTTTTTTTTTTTTTTTTAAATAAGTGTAATTTTCCACTGTATCTGTACCTTGCTGGTGGAAAGGTCCTAGATCATAAGCTTCATACTTAACATCTTACACACTCTATTTCAGCTCTTAGGCTGGAGAAATTCCCTCGGGACAGGGACAATTCCCCAGTCACTAAGCATACCTCTTAAAGGTACAAAATTCATGGCAGAGGTTGCATTTCAGAGCTGGAGAGGATGATACCACTTCCTGAAGAATTTTGCCAATGATCTAAAACCAGCATACTGAAAAAGAGATTTGAAAGAACTCTGACCAAATGAGAGAAAAACAGTGATGGAGTAAAATAAGACTACCATGAAATCCAGCACAGACAGAAACACAAGTTTCAGAAGCAGATGTAAGAAATTTCATACACATGCAGCTGGAAAATAAGCTGCATAAAGGGTTCATTTTATCTTAACCCCTGGTAAACATTGGCCAGCTTAATCCTTCAGTTATCCAAGTTTGTATCCCCCATAATTACCAAATAATGGTGACAGTGCCATGACCAAAGTTCAAAGTTATAGTGGAACTATGCAAGAAGAGACTGCACTAATACCTATCCATCCAGAGGGGTGTTTGATCCTGTGAAGCAAAACAGACCATGAAGCCCAAAGCAAAAATGTGGGAGGTGCAGACAAAACAACTTGCAGCTGATGAGATTGTTGTGGGTTTGTGTGGTGGGTTTTGTTTGGTAGCAGGGAGTGGTCACAGTAGTGGCTCCTGTAAGTAGCTGCTAAAGGTTTCCCTGGACTCCATCGGGAACCGATGAAGACCTGCGGTGGAGAGAGAAGTAGGATTTTGAGAGAGACGGCCATGCAGACACTCGGTCAGAGAACAGGAGCCATAGGAAAGGGAGCGCTCTCGGAATTTCCCCTGCAGCGTGGTGAAGATTCATGGTGACACACGGTTTGTCCCTTGGTGCAGCCCATGAGAAGATGCAGCCGTGGAGGACCCCACGTAGGAATTTTGGAGAAGCCCACGCCGGAGCCGGGCAGTTGTTGGGGGACTGTGGCCCCGTGTGGAAAAGGACTCACGCTGGAGCAGTTTTGAAAAGGACTCTCCCATGAGAAGGGACCCCACACTGGAGCTGGGATAGACTGTGTGGAGCCTTCCTCTGAGGAGGAAGGAGCGGCGGACTGACTGCACCCCCCGTTCCTTGCCCCCCTGTGCTGCTGGAGAGGGGAGAAGGTACAGGACAAAGCCTTTGGGCTTTGGGAAGAAGGGAGGGGTGGGGCAGAAGTGCCTTTCTAAGATGTGGTTTCTCTCATTATCCTGCTTCTTGTTGTAAATAGTTAATAAATTCAATTGTTTTCTTGTTCTTCCCAAGTCGTGTCGGTTTCTTGCCCGTGACCCTAAGTGGTGAGTGAAACCCTCCCTGTCCCTGCTTCCGCCCACCAGGTGTTTAACAAAAAACTGTCCCTGTGGCTTTTCTAAACCATGACAGAGATCTACTGGTGTAATTAATTTTTGGACCAAACTGAACATGTCAAGAATCTAACCATGTTTAGTTGAGGATTTTTCAGTATACAGCTTGTTAGAAATTACTCATTTTAGAAGGTCATGTATAAAAATCTGCTACTTGCTTCCCACTAGACAAGGCTATACCATAAATAGGATTTTCTGTTTACTCTGTAAGAAAGAAATTCCGAAGAATGAAGAAAGTCTAGCGGAATTTCTGCTTTTGATTATTCATTTAATGAAAAATTGCTCATTTGGAACCTGCAAAAATATCCATTAATATAGACAGAGGAGTTGTACAGAGTTATGTTCAAAAATAAAGTCCTGTCTCCTATAAAAAGAGATAATAATCTGCTGTTTAGAAATAGAAAATAGTCCAAAACCAAACCCAAACTGAAAACTACAGTTGCAAGTATAGAGAAAAAAGAATCACAGAAGCCTCTTTCTATGAATGTCTGTCAGCTTGAAGTTGAAGACGAGTAAGAAGAAATGCTGCCAGGGCACAGCAGGCGTGTCAGAAGTAGCCATTAAAAAGATCTCAGATAATGAAGTATCCTCTTTACCTGGACATTTGAACATGGATTAATGTCCTGGCTAATATTACTTGATCTGAAAAAGTTCGTATCCACTTGCTATTATGTGTTAGTGGATGCCATGCAGACAAACAGTATCAAAACACATTAGCCCTGCTCGTCACAGGGTTGTGGTCAGAGCATTTGAAATATATTAGCCTCCAAATGCACCAGATACTTCCATTTTAACAGTTTACATGCTGCTTTTTTGTAAGTAATTAATAGCCTATTGACTATACAGTTATTCAATGACATAACAAAAGTCATAACAGAAATCTGTAATGACTTATAATCAAGTTAGTGGGGTATTCTGGCTACTCCACACACTGTAGAAAAAAAAATGTTTGCAAGCATTTTGATAAAACTCCTATGCATTCCCCTACAAGCCTTTAGCATTTTGTTGTACTAAAGAGAAAAGAAAAACAGCATCTCAGGGGATGTTATAAAACAATCTGGTAAAAGATTTGATGTCAAAAGGGAAAGCCTGTGAATTTATGTGTACAATTTTCCATCCAAAATTCTATTTAGACACCTTTTGTTCATTCTGGAAAAAACTACATAAAATGTGTTGCCTTTACTTGCCTATCAGCTCTGCTGAAACAATTAAATGCTTGCATTATAGAATAAAAAGGAAAAAGTACAAGTCGTTTTCACTTCACAGAGAAAGTCAAAGATTTAAATCTATGGACTATCACTTAAATAGGCCTCATGTTTAAAATATGGCTCTTGCATATTTTGGACAAAATTTATGCATCAATATACTATTCCCCAAAACAGACAGAAGGCCATTCCATGCAAAGAAATGTCTGGTGGTAGAAATGTCCAATAAATATCTGGGAACTGAAAATAGCAAGAACACTTTTTATGTGTAATGCAGAACATTTTATGAGAGAAAGTTTTTGTAACATATACAGAATTACACAATATTTGCCCCTTAGTGTTAATGGAAGCTGTTCATATCACTCCTTTCTTGCCATGCTGAAAGTATTTGCTCTCCCTGGTCTAACAGTTAAAAGGAATTTGATATTGTAGACTTTTGACTGATTCAGAACTACAGAGAGATAAATGAATGTTTAACACACAGACATTGCAAGTCACACTGGAGGCCTGATCCTAAAACCCACTGAAGTCTGTAGGAAGCTTCCCATTTTTTTAAATGGGCTTCAGATCAGGCTGCCAGACGTCGCTTGGCAAAGCTGCAGTTAAAACATCTGACAGTGTTTGTATTACAAGCCTCCACTTTCACTGGGTTATAATCTCAGTCATAAATATTCACTCTGGACTCTGCTCTTGCCATATTCTGTAGACCAGTTTTCAAGAGTGAGTTTGATAGTTCATAAATTATTACCTGCAGAGGTTGCATTCTTTTAATGGGAATACAGACACAGCTCCATAGAGACTATTTATTCATGTGTGTATATAAGTGTGTGTGTATGTGTGTTTGCACACTGAATGCAGAATGACACACTGAAAAACTCACTACAGTGTGGACAGGTTTGCCACCACAGTCCTTTTAGAGTCTTTCCCCATTCCTTTGTCACACGAACCCTTTGACCACACCTGCATGCTAGTAGCCCTCCACTCCAGCTCTTCTCTGAACTTGAGACATGGGAAGAAATTTCCCCCTTAAATGCCCCTATGTTCAAGTGTGCATCAGTACATACCTGTGAGTGAGCTCCTGAGGCTCCCACTATAGGCAAAGGAGATCCATCACACGGTCCGTCACACCTGAAGTGATCCATCTCTGCCTGAGAAACCAGACAGAAAACTGTCCTTCACGGACTGTATTAGCTAGATCTCCACTGGCTATAATGGGATCTTAGGAAATTAGTTCACAACAAAACTTTAATTTACATGTTTTAATCTTGAGTGGACTTCCAGCTGTAGTGTTTGCATCTGCTGTCAGAAAATGGGCTGGAGCTACTCACACTCATAAGAAAGAGGAACAAAAAAACTGGAAACCAGTACACTGAGTAATCTTTTACCCTCTTTTCCATTCCCCATGTTTTTGTGAATTCCCAGTGTCTCATCCTCTCCACCTCAACAGGATCTTTCCTAGGGAGCACGGGGGTGTTGCTATTGGTTCAGCTCTGACGTTCATTTCATAAAGAAACCAATTTGCATGATGGAGTTTGAAAGCTCATAACCCTTCAGACTCAGGAAAAGAGTAATGAGCTCTTGAACATGAGGATGTGAGATATTAATCTTTGATACCCTCTGTCAGAATGGGAACCCACTGTGCAGCAGTAGCTTACCTCTGAGGGGGTCTTCAGGTCTCAGAGGAAGGGGAAGAATTGTTCTGTTTCTGCTGAGCAAGCTACACCATCTGCTTATGTCATTTCCTCTGAGTTGCAAGTAGCTTCCTACCTCTTCAGGAACCTTCTGGGAACTGGAGTGGGCATCCAGGAGCTGTGGCTGCCTGCTGAAGAGTGAATAGCTACCCAAGAGTGTTGTGTTTCTCAGGGGTGGACCAGGGCAAGTATGTTGTTGGGAAGCATTTGATCACCTCATTTGCCCACAGTGGTCCAGAATCACTTGGCAGACTGGCTGGGCAAGATGTGGTGACATGTCCACCTGAAAACCTGAGTAGCTCACTATCTGGGAGCAAGTAGCAGGCTGTTTTAGTGAATGTCCAGTAGATCCATGCCAGATACCAGCCTCCAGCTCTGGCACACTGGCATCCTGCTGTCCCTCTAGCCAGAGCTTGTCCTGTGTGCAGAGGCAAGCAGGTCCCACAGGGCCTGAAAACTCTTCTGCTGCGTTGGAGTACCAGGATGAGCTGAAGGAGTGATTCAGCAAATTAAGCCTGGCTGAGAGACCTACAAAGCTCAGGAGATATGGTTACAGTTAAAACAGAAGTGTCATTGGACCCAGCTGCTGCCTTATTTTACTCCCTCAGTCAGTCAAGAACAGATTACTTCAGTTTCTTTTTCACATTTTATTATGAGAACAAACCTTCCTCCAACAAACTTTGGCATCAACTGTTTTATTTAGCCTCTGTTTCAGTGGCATGTTGACTTTTTCAGTCCTTTATCAAGTATTAGTACCCTTATGAACACTTTCCAGATAAATCCATCAAGCTCATTTTTTTCTTTCATGTCTCACTAACTTTGTCCCTGGGATACAACCACCCTGTTCTGTGCTCAGTCAGTTCTGGGAACGCACATTAGCACAAAATTGCATGACCTGTGCTTTTGTCACCTACCTGGTTAAATGAGGTACAGGTTAGTTTAATTGCAAATCTTTAAGGGAACAGCCTTGAAGCACACACCTTCAGATGTTTAAGTTCTCAAGGTTTAATACTCTTTATAGCCTTTCAGTAAGGCCTGTAAGAATGACTTTGAATTGACTGCCAATAAAGTAACCTGCACAGCAAAAATAACAAAATAATTTTCTTCTTTTAAACTTCTTGTTTAAAAGCAGGATCAAAGTTGTGGGGGTCAGGGGTTGGGTTATTGGGTTTTTTGCTCAGGTTTTTATTCTTTACTTGAAGGAAATGGATGATTTCTATAATGATTTACACACAAAATTAGGGGAAGAAATAATGCTTTAAGGATTTCAGACATCTCGTGGTTTAATGCAATAGATGATATTGTACTCTGCATGATTAAGAAAAAACAACCCTAAGGATCTTTAGTGCTTATATAGAGCTATCTATTCTGCATCAGCAAATGATTTAATCAACTGTGACTGTAGCCAGACAGTAAACATATGTTACTCCTCCCTCAAGAAACAGTAGATCTACCCTTGTTTGTTGATTCAAGCATGGTGTACACTTCAACAGTATTATCCAGTCATCTATGCTTTTAAATACAGAGAAGATCTAGTTGCTTGCAGACAGGACCACAAGTATTTGCAGGGTAGTGAAGAAAAGATCTCAAGAAGCAAGGTGGCAATTATCCACCTAAGAATGGGAATAATTTGCCAGCCTGTAACTATACTGATAGATTTTTACAAGAACACTCTTGGCAAGAAAGCAGTGCCTTGTTTTGCCCCCAGAAGCATAGGCTGCTGCAAACGACACTGTGGAGCAATAAAGCCATTGATACACTGATTCTGTAACATCATTTTCCAGGGAGTTACTTGCTTGAGGGCATCTTTCACAGCATGGCACTACAAAACAGTGGTTACTTTTGGTGATATGAGTATTACATATAAATACACTCAACATGTAACAAACTAACCACAAAGATGATAGACATGTTTGTTCTCCTTTAATATTTTTCTGCTTTTTTTTTCCTTAGTGTTTCTCCAATGCTCTGAGGTGCTTGATGCCCCCCTTATTACACGATTTGTATTCCTTTTTCACACTCTTCTAAACACGCTATCACTTAATTGGTGGTTCTGGCATAAACAGGGACCAACAGTAGGATTTTCCATGGCTGAAACACCTAACTCAGATTGATTATAGGCTGTATCCAGGCAGTGAAATCCATGTCCTGCATTTGATAACAGCACTCCTGGCACTCAAGGCCATGCTAAAAGTTGTGGGGGTCTTCTGTCACACCGAATACTGGGAGCACCCAATTGGTTCTTCTACAGTACTTACAATAGCACTGGCTTCACCCTCTTCATCTTTGAAGCAAAAAGGGAGGATTTTTCTCATGATTTCCCTGAGAAACAAGGAGAGGAAACTGTTAAACCTGAATCGTGAACACCAAAGAATTATAAAAAAAACCCTGTAATATCCCTGTTCCTGCATAATTTCAGAAATGTTACCCTTTTCCTTCTATCCATATCAGTGGGCCTGACAAAGCTACAACCCCATTTGTCAGAGCCTGGAAGAGAAGCCATAGTCTTGTACCTGTGAAATTTGACCCTCAGTAACCTCCACCCCTTCTGCTGAAGTGCTCAGTCCTTCACTGTGATTTCTCTTCTGCTGGCTCAGGTGAGAGTCCAGGCAGCAGGTCTGCTATCCAGGTGCCATCTCAATGGGTGCTCTGTATGCCACATACCATGAGAATTTCCTCAGTTGCTATTTTGGCTTAGCCTTTAAGGTGAAGCTTGTCAGCCTCACTTCGATCCCTGGGAAGGTAATGGAGCAAATCCTCCTGAAAACCATCTCCAAATATATTAAGATCAGGAAGGTGATTGAGAGTAGACAGCATGGATTTACAAAGGGGAAATCATGCTTGACCAACCTAATAGCCTTCTGTGATGAAATTACTAGCTTAGTGGATATTGTTTATCTTGAATTCAGCAACAAATTCAGCATTGGACACTGTGTCCTGTAGCATCCTCACAGACAAATTGATGAAGTACAGACTAAATAAATGGACAGTGAAGTGAACTGAAAATAACTGCTGACCTCAAAAGGTTGTGATCAACAGCACAAAGTCCAGCTTGAAGCCAGTCACTGGTGGTGTATGCCAGGGGTCAATACTGTGATGAATACAATTTAACATCTATATTATTAATGACCTGGATGATAGGACAGAGTATATCTTCATCAAGTTTGCAGGTGATACAAAGATGGGAGGGGCGGGAGGAGTGGATGATATTCCAGATGACTGTCCTGCCATTCAGAGGGACCCTCATGGGCTGGAGAAATGGGCCAGCAGGAACCTCATGAAGTTCATCAATGGGAAATACAAAGCCCTGTACTCAGAGAGGAATAAGCTCATGCACCAGTGCACACTGGAGGGTGACAGACTGGAAACCAGCTTGGTGTGAAAAGAGATGGATGTCCTGGTCGACACCAAGCCAGTAATGCATTGTCACAGCAAAGGTGGCCAGCAGCAACCTGGGCTATATCAGGAAAAATGTCACCAGGTGGTTAAAGGAGGTGATCCTTCCCTTTTATTCAGGCCTGGTGAGACATATCTAGAGTGCTGAGTCCATTCCTGGGCTCCCTGATACAAGAGGGACATAGAGATACTGGATCAGGTCCAGTGAAGGGCCACAAAGGTGATTAAAGTATGGAACACCTGATATGAGGAAAGGCTGAGAACTCTTTGGCCTGGAGAAGAGAAGGCTCAGGGGATCTTATCAATGTGTGCAAATACTTGATGGGAGTAAGTAAGGAAGACAGAGACAGGCTCTTTTCAATGATGCCCAGTGACAGGAGGTAATGGACACAAACTGAAACACAGAAGGTTCCTTCTGAACATAAGGAAACAGGTTTTTTTTTGTTTTGTTTTTGGTTTTTTTTTTTTTTTTTGCCATCAGGGTAGCCATGCACTGGCATGGGTTGCCCAGAGAGGTTGTGAAGTCTCTGTTATCGGAGATACTCAAAACCTGACTGGAAACAGCCCTGAGAAACCTGCTGTAGGTGACACTGGTCTGAGAGAATCCCTAGAAGGCCCTTCATACCTCAACTGTTCTCTAGCTGTTTTTCATTTGAGAAGCTAGAACATCTTTTTGCTTTGAACAAACCATATCTACTGTTCTGGGCTTTACTGTTATGAAAGGAGAAATAGGTTTGGGTACTTTTATTACCAAGAACCATAATTATTGTATAATATAAGCAATGCTTGCCTCTTCTCTGGTTGTGTCAAAGCCCTACCTGCCTACCACCAAAAAAAACCCCCACCCCAAACAATGAAAACAAAAACCCAAAAACCCCAGAAAATTATATCCATTTTGGGAAAAGTCACTGCTCTTAAAGATGTACATTTCTTATGCTTTGGGCAACCTATAGTATCAAGTCCACAGACCACTTAGGTGAAGAAACAACTAGTTTGTAAATGTCTTTCAGGTTTTGGCAGGAAATTAATGCCAAACTGCTGTCCTGAGATAGCTGTAGAACTTGTCCAGGCATGCTAAAACAGCTGTGAATGGCTGAAGAACATTTGAGTAAAAAATGTGGAGCCTGTAAAATTATCTTCTTGCAGGGTTACACCTAAGTATTTCACTTACAGCTCTCTTTAGGCACCTCTTTTGGCTGTAGTTCTTTCTCCTCTTCGTTCTTTCTCCTCCTCACTCTGAAAAAAAGTGTGAGGCACTTTGTGAAATCCCTGATTTGCCAGGGGATGATGGCAAGTTTGCATGTCAGGATTGGAAGAGAAGTCTGTCAGGCTGCAGAAATTACCATCGCGCCCAGGACTGGAGCTGGCAACTGGGCTGCAGGCAGTCTGTGCTGCAGCAGCATCTGCTACCCATCCATACCAAGTGTTTAGAGTCCTTGGGTCTCTGTGTCTCTGTAAATATAACTCTGACAACCCTTCTGCTGACCCTGCTGCTTTCTATATTTGTTATGTGTCAGCGTGGAGACTTTCAGCAGTTCTTCTGGGAAGCTCAAGCAATTCATACTGTCACTACAAGGGCTTCAACAACAGAGTGCTGACTTTTTGTAGTACTAAGAAGTTTCAACCAGAAGAAAAGTTTATGGCCACCTTAATGACTTTGAATCTTTTGGTTGTTCAACCAAGTCTTGCTCCTGAGTTACAAATTACTTTTCTCCAGTATCTTTCCTATAAATGTTCATAGCAAATGTCTCTATTCTGAGAAGTTGAGCATATGACCAGCTAAGATTTGCTCCCTCATGGCCTAGTGAAAGTGATGATAGATAAATCCCCAACCACGTGGAATAATTGAAACCTTACGCAGAAGTTAAATATATTACCAAAATGTTAGATCAGACTAATCAATATCAAGTAAGAAAAAAAAAAAGTGTTGTTTGAATGACATTCAGAATGCTTAATCTCAGAGAAGAAAAGGGAAAATGTGTAACAAAAAATTTCCCCCTTAAACTGAAAGATTAATTGCACTGTTAAGCAAAACTGTGTGTGCCAGAATGACTCATTCCTTTCTGTTGTTAAGAACACATAAATCATTGCAGACACTGGATTTTTGGGGAGTCTAATTAGCAATTAGATGATGTTTCCAGTGTATTCTCTTCAAAGTCCCATTGCTTTCTTTCCTGCCTTCTCAACTGTATACATACATTTCTCGGTTCAATATGGTATAAAGTATTAAACCACACAAAGTGTAGATGACAGTCACAGCTGGTTATTAATATTGATGTTCACCTAATTAAACATCATAACCCTGAGGTGTTAATTTATAGTGTCTTCAGTAAAAATCCAACAGATTTGAATGTATTATCTACATGATAGAAATAAATCATCCTGGCAACTATTCTGGAGGACTTAGTCATTTGAGGAAACTAATTTTCTTAAAAATACATAGTTTTACACCAATTAATTACCTTTATACCTTTGAATTGAGAAAGAAATCTTCTTTCTGTGCTGCTGTGGTACTTCACTGTAGAAATCAGATGCTTTTGTGGTTGTTGGTTAGTAGGAAATTCTGGAACTTACAAATTACAAGTAATATCAGATCCCAGAAATAATTTAGCACTTCATCATTAGCAAGTTTTGCATCTGATACTAGAGAATCCATACATTTGTAGGAATATTTTCCCCCTGTCTTTTATTTCCTTCTTTGTAATACTGGATATCAGCTCCTCTGTAACTAGTCATTTACCAGGCCTATTTACATAGCCTAAAACTAGGCTTAATCTATTATATCTGAAATGTAATACAGTGCAGCTACATAAAATGCTACTTCATTGGGAATAGTAGATTGAGAATGCTGCATGTCATGATGGAACAGTTTTTATTTTTAATGAAATGGTTGAGACTGGCGGTACAGATTCAAGCTAAACATATTTCATTCAGTTTCCATTCCCTGGCGTAACACAACAAAGTCAATAGCAATGTTCCAACCCACCTCCCTCCTCCTCTTCCTACGAATCAATTGTGTTTGTTCACTTATCACCTTCTGGATCATATTTCGTTTCTATTTTGGGTCATCAAATGTCATACAGAATAGCTGCTACTTATTTGTTGTAAGTTGCTTCTTGCTGAAGATTCTTATTCCTTTTCTGGGTAATTCGTATCTGTTCTAATCTCGGAGTCTAATAAAACATCAGAGCTTTTCAAAGACACCAGACCAGATGTACAGTTTGCTTCAGAAGTCTGACAAGGGTCTGATCCTCTTAAATACCATTTAAATACAGACAGCAGTTGAGTCCACCTTCTGTCCAGGATTGTCTGTCTGATAGAGATTTACATTCATTATGCGCTTTCCTATTTGGTCTGAAAGTTTAGAAATACCCCCAGAAGTGGGTGACCCTAATGTTCCATTGTGATAATTTTCAGGTAGGCAGGCACTTGAAGTCTTATTTCCTGAGAAAGCAGAAAAATTAGATTTGAACAGGAATACAATTGGCTTTACCTGCCAGGGATAAGAGAATGCAGTTATGGAGATTTGACAGCTCCCTGCTCCCAAAGCAAGACTGCTTAGGTGATGTTTTTTCATACCAATGGTAATCTAATATATTTTAATGCAGCTGGCTCTGGAAGGTTAGGTCTGTCTTCTTCTAGCAAAGGTAACAACCAAGATACAGACAGATTTCATCTGTGACTTGCTGACATTATGAACACACAGAAGATGCCAAGGCAGAAGATTAACAATAATTCTGAGCAACATACCAATCAGAGGAATATTTAGTCTGCAGAAATCATATTTAAGTATTTTTGTAACCAAAATTCCAGGTGTGGAAGAGATAGTTGGCAAGAAAAATACCTAGATAACATTTTTTTTTTTTTCTGTGATCATGTATTTTTTTTTCTGTAGAAGAAAACAAAATGGTAAAACAAAACCATAAAATTAATTCAGATTTCTCTGTTGTGACGAAACATGCAAATTTGTCTTTTTTAGTGACTTATTTTGTTTCAAAAAAATACTGAGAGAAAAAGCTTTTAAAATAAAAAATAGCCTTTTCACATGGTATTTTCCCCATATATACACTATTCTAAGACTGAACATATTGTCTCAGTGATCATTGTTAATCTGAAAATTCAATACATCATAACTAGTTTAACTCATAGACCTATGAGTCAGACCACACGATAACTTAAATAAAACTAAGTTGAATAATGAGTTTAAACACTATGATGCTGAGTGTTACAATCTCCATCTTGAAAATGCATGGCTCCAAAGTGGAACTATTTGAGCATCTTGGTTTTCATTATTGTAGTTAGGTACATCCAGACACCTTGAAAGAAGCTCCAAAAAACCCACCACATTTAAGAAAGAGAAACCTAAATGTGAGGCAATGTTCAAAGCTTTTTAATAAGAAGCACCAAATATATGGCCTAAATATAGACTCTCACAATTTAAAGGCACCACACTCTCACTGGTATTTGAAGCTTCGAACCCTCCTCCAAAGCAAGACCTCCAGCTCCTTTCAAAACTTCTTTCACAAATGGAGGAGGAACCTGTCTTTCCCTTGAGACCCAGTAGCAGGAGGAATTATATTCTTTCCCTTTGCACACAAGGACTGAGTATCTCAGTATTTTAATTTTTTTTTTCATGCTATGACCAGAAAAAAAAATACATTCCTGGCCCAGGAGCTGGAAACTAGCCTGCCTGTCCTGCAAGTGTATTCTGATCAGCAAGAGAAAGGTTCTTCGCTTGTTTCTTCAAAGAGTGACAACCAGTGCTTCTTCTCCTCCTCCTCCTTCACTCCAAAGCACACCCACAGCTGCACAGCAAAGGTTAACCCCCATTCCTGGGGTTAAGGAAGCTTTGAGAGGGATTGACAAAGTGCTGGATCTGAATCCCCTCAGCAGGTGACAGAATTAAACAGAGAATGCCTTATAGCCACTCTGCTGCTGTATTAAATATTTCCTCAGACTTTATTTTCTTTTTCTATTTTGAAGAGGCAACTTCATTTTGTAAAGGTCACAGATTTGCAATGCTATGCTGATAATCTCTGTAACGATTGGTCCCTCAGCAAACCTATGCCCTGGGATGACTGGCAAATGAAACCTGATTTAATTTAGTACTGCTCTTTTCGACCTGCTAAGATAAAGCTGTACCTTGATACATCACTGAGTCTTTGGTGTCAGGGAAATTAAATATTGCAAAAAGGTGCACAGGGAACATAAATTCCCTCAGGGCATTTTGGACACTGAATTCTCACATTCAGGATTACTGTCTGAGATTAGAGAGTTAGTTCCCAGTTTGGGCCAATATTCATATTTTGGATGTAACCCATTGAGTCTTGAATCACACAATATCTTGAATTGAAAGGAAGCCTAACATAACTTAAAACTTCTGAGAGGATTGCTGTCAAGTCCCAGAGAATAGATAGCAAAACCATTTTTTACTGCTCTAAGAACTTGTTTGCTTTATGAACAACACAACGTTTTCAGTAGATGAGTGTTGAAAACGATAGGGGCAAGATTTTTATAGTTCAGAAAATGAATCAAATGAATCCAGAGCAATGATCAGCTAAACAATCAAAAACTGGTTTTGGAAGCCTGAAGTTCATTCTCTCTGTCAAAGTGGCAAGCAGCTCCCTTTACAAAAAAAAAAAAAAGGGGGGGGGTGGGGGACGACAGCATATTCTCCTATCTGCCATGCCATGGGAGGAGGAGGCTGTCACTAAGGCATTTTTAGTAAACCCACCAGGACAGAAACACAATTACCCATTGTGGGCAGATCAAATGAGAAAACCATCACTGATGCAGCGTTTTCTCTGTGACAGCACTTGTGATCTAGATGGAAATTCTGAATGCAGAGCCTTAAATGAGTGGGCTCAATTACAACTTCTGTGCAATTCCTTGATTATATCAGGCGCGAAAATAGAGTAACATCTTACAAAAGCTGATTTTCAGAAGACAAAGAAACTGCAGGAGAAAAAGTCTTATTTGCAGCACAAAACTAGAAATCATTGTCTCAGAGCCAAAAGCCAGAATATCGCATATAAGTTTTATGTTTGTTTTATGTATTTTTATAAATAAATGTCAAATAAAGCAGGAAATTAATGTCAAAGAAGATAACCATTCCATTCATCCCCAACAGACTTTTTACCTTTGAGAGTGGTAAATCTGTGATTTAAAAATACTATGACAGGCTGGGATGCTGTTGTCAGTGGGGAGAGAAGGAGCTATGTGACAAAGATGCAGCATTGCACCAAATACTAAGAGAAGCAACAGACCTCATTTAAGAAGACACTGAGACAGCGTTATGCTTTTTATCAGGGATGAAACATGCTGCTGTTTGTTTAAAGATATTATCTTCACATAGAATCCCAGCAAAAAATAAAATCGCTTGTTGGCAAAAACTAGTGAGCAAACTTTAGTGTTGCAGGTCACTACCACATGTGCTAGAGCTAGCACTCACTCATGGAAGCATTACTGTCTTTACCAGACAGTGGTGAACTGGAATTGTGGTCACTCTGTACATGACTATCAGGCAGACTGGTGTGAATAATCTTGGCTCTGAAGACTTTGACCTGAAACAATGCATATCAATGTCAGTCTACCTGGCCTTGTCATAAGAATTTTTTCTTTGATGTGTGGTGACCTGGAGAGACTCTAAGACAGGTGAGTTGGTTGTGAGTGAAACTCTTCCAGTAAGCTGTGAAGCAGATATCAATTCCCTCTTTTCATATAACATTAATTTCTTCTGTGACTCTTACAGAAGAGTGTAGTGGAAGTGCATAGGAGCAGTGGAAGGTACATTCTGGGACTCATGTTCTTCCAACAACACAGACAGACTAACGAGCCTATGCAATGATTTTTAGAGTGAAAGTTTGATCTGTAAAACACCTTGTAAATAGCCTTCCACTTTCTCTGTAGAGGCTATAAAACTGTGAGTATTACACCCACATATTTAAAAAAATTAAAATATGATACCGCCAACATTTTCTCTCTAGGCTGCTAATGTCTGTCTAAGGCTGAACTGCAACTTGGATACCCAAGCAACAGAGTTAGCACAGGTTTAATATCAAAACCACAGGTTCTTAACACTAATTAATTGAGATAATCGTGCCTCCCCTGCCTGACTGATGACACATGGGAACCCAGCTCCTCTTAAAGCCCTCTTCCCATCACCTTCCATGGCCACCTTCACTCAGCCTCCGCATAGCTAACAGGCAAATCCGTTGATGGGCTTTTGACATGCCAGGTCTGCATCTTGTACAACACTCTGTGAAATGTCTCCAGGAGAAGTGATAGCAGCTGGCCAGTATTAACTTGGAAGAAACTGTACTCCCACAGCAATGTCATCTCTTTTTGGCATCAGTGTTTTAAAACAACAGTGGCTGTTCTTATTACACACATTTTACAAAGCTCTATAAAACCAAAGTGAAATGCAATTCAGTCTCTAAAATAACTGTCTCAAAGGTATTTTAAATCCTAAATCGAATAAATAGAGATCAAGGAGGCATTCAGAGAAATGTAACACTGAAAGGAGGGCAGGGGTTCAAACAAAAACAGCCTATGTAATTGACTCACCAGCTCTGATAGTCTTACACAGAACTGTGTAAGAGAGGCAGATTTTCTGCTAGTAACAAAATAATTCATATAGGAAATTCTGGTCACTGTAACAGCCTGCAATCTAGCCTGCAAGCCTAGATTCTTGAGACAGAAGCTCTCTTTCTCTGGATATATACAGCTCCTAACATAAATGCATTTCAGTCCAGACTCAGGCCTTTGCCCTTTGCCAAAATATAGGTAGCAAGTAAAACTGAAATTAGTGATTTTGCTCCCTTAGGAGCAAGGGTAATCTTTACCTCTAGCCTGGTTTCATCAGTGCTGGGAACTTGTTCAGACAGTTCTAGTCAAGACCTGCTGCATATTAGGAAACACTGCAACATTGTCTTTCATGGTTTATCCTTTATGGCTACTGCAATCACACAAAATGTCGTCGGCTTCTGCTGACCCCAGTTTCTAGTAAAACAATGAGCATAATGCATTAGCTAATATTCCAAAGTGTTTTGCAAAGTCCCAGGTCACTTACCATAAATCTGTGCTCCAGCTCCATTTGTAATTCTCCTGGGTGTTTACAGGTCAACCTGTTGCCATCTTGAGTAGTGGCTGTATAAAATAGGTCAAGTAGTTAATATTCTAATGAATCCATTGCAAATAAGTCAGCCCTATAATAAACCTCTGCAAAGGTCCACTTGTCAGTAGAAAACAAAAATTATTCAAGCTAAGAAATATTTTTGCTTTAGTAGATCTCAGGATATCCTTTCTTATTGGGTTTGCAGTAGTGCTTCCACCCCAAGATGAGGAGAGACTTTCTTCTGAAACGGGTCAGTGCCAAACAGAAAATTATATGAAGACAAAACATTTTTCAGAAATTACCAAGAATTCAAAATGTCGTTTGTAAAAATATCACAGTTATTGGATAGCTACCACAATGTACACCAGTGCAGTACAGTTTGTTCTACACTATCTGTTCAGGTGTGCAATACCTGTAAAAAACATAAGGAAAGTCCTTTCCAAAATTTGTCTGGTGGCACTTAGTGCTTTAGGGTGAAAGAAATCCTTGAAGACTTTCAGAAGAGGAAAGCAGTTCCCTGCAGATCTGCAGGAGGATTTTGCCAGAAACCTTTGCTACCAGTAGGAAAGCAAAAACAACGAAAGTTCAGAAAAGGCCCAAGAAGCAGCACTACAGGGTATTGCTTAGCCAGAGATGGTACTTTTGTGTTCCGAAGAAAAAAAAAGATCTTCCAACAAAGAGTTATGAAGTAGTCTGTTCAACATCTGCAAAGACAGTCTGTGAGGTGGCATCCAAAGTTTGTCATGTCCAGTGACCCCTCATGAGAATCCCTTCACCCATCTCTTAACCGTGCAGAGACAAGTAACAAAAAACGGACTAGTATAAACAGTGAACAGTGAAATTGGGGTGCCATCTCATTAGGAAACCTCAGGCCAGCTGTGTAAGTGTAAATAAACAGAACATAAGTCGTAGTGAAGCAGTGTATGTATAAATATGCAGCGTCAGAGAATCTTCCAACCCAGAGTGTGCTGCTAATCCAATTAGAAGAAACTGATTGCCAATCTGACTCAAGAAAGTCAGGATTACTGCTCCATTAAATCTAATGGCTCCCTGAAGCAGGAAATGAGGTGGGTTAACAACTACTAAATTTTGGTAGTCTAATCAAAAATGTGGTGACATCACCCTGCTCACATAAAAAAAATGATTAGAAATGTGGTTATGAAGAAAATCTTTACTGTACAGCAAAGAAGTTCAGAGAGAAACACTGGGCAATTAAAATATGGATCCCTGAAAAAAATTCCTTTCTCCAAAAGATTTCTTGGCACAGCAAGTTAACAGGTGTGTTGTAAATAGTCTAGTAAATTTGTTCTCATTACAACTGATAAAGTACATTTCTCCCCATTACAACAAATGCAGGAAATCAGTTCTAAATGAGTGAAGAACAAAGGCTGTGTTTTTTTCTCTGTGACTTTATTTTTAGCACTTACTCTTATTGTGAATGATATATTCTCACTTCAGTGGAAGTCCTGAAAATGATTAGAGAAAAGGTGTATTATAGTTGTTGATCAGCATGAAAGTACCAAAATAGTGCACACAGAAGTTAACATGGTACAAAGTGTATGGTGGATAGCTTTTCTGACACCATCATGTGCTGTGTTATTCCAGTTTTGTGCCAGTGTAGTCCCACTGAAAACAGTGGACTTAAACCCAACAAAATACACAGGAAGAAGGAATTAGAGGTACCACAGTGCATGTGTGACATAACACAGACTTTAAAATCTGCTTGGAAAGCACTGGAAATGTCAGGCTTTGGACAAATCAGACATAAAATAATTGCCCCGAGCAACTTGACATAAAAGGCCCTGTTCTGTAATTTTATTCTTTAAAGAATAAAATCACCCCCTCTCTCCTTTCCTCCCTGGGAAGAGCTCATTCTATCTGCCCAAGCAATTTTACCCACAACACACTTTCAGCTCTTCAGCAGCATAGATTTTCTCCCTGATGTCCCTTATTCCTACCTCATATTCCCACCTGGAATTGCAGATGACAGAACTGCCTCCAGCATTGCCAAATGTGGAGCGGATCGGGCATGGCAATGCCACTGTCAGTGATTTGCCCTGAGTTCTCTGCTGATCTCTAGCATAGATTTTAGCACAAGTTTTTTGGTAAACCACTTCCTTCAATTGGACCTCTTTCTTGCTGTGGAGGAGCCACTCTTTCATCACATGTATGAATGATATTTGGGGAAGCAGAGTGTTCTGTGCTACAGCAGTGACAGAAATAATTCCAAAGGACAGGTGACCTGAAACATTAAATAGTGGGCAGATGCAGGCAAATTGCCTCAGTAAGCACTCTGATTGTGTATGATCCTTTCCACCTGCTAATGAATATGCATGTGAAAATAAGAAACTCATTTTTTTTAACTCTGTTGAGTTTGCATTGGTAGTGAATAAATCAGGATGATAAAATGTGAAGTCATCCATATTTAAGATTTAACAGAAAAGGACAGTTATAATCTGCCCAGGAATAAATATAGGTTCAGAACTAGAAAGTTCTGAATGTCAGAGGAAGGAGATCTGAAACACTCAGTAAGCATTCAGTTCTGGGACAAGGAAAAGGGTAGTTTTCAGGTAAGTTTCCAGATGGGACACAGTTGTCTAAGGCCGTAATTTCCAGAATGCCAATGATCCTGATGCTTCTTTTCAATTCCACATGCTGCTTTGGCAGGCTGAAAAGAACTGTGTGTAATTAGCACCAAAAAGGAAATAATCTGGGAAGACAGAGGCTATCATCAAAGGATAACATCGTAAGGAAAAAGACAAGACTGATGATAAAACTGTAATGGGAACTGGCAGAAGAGTACCTCCACAGCTGTAAATTTTGGCATAATCTTGGGCATTATTAGAACACAGTCAGACTGTGCCATGTTAAGAAATTTGCTTCTCTTAGATTTCCTAGAATAAGGATCACAAATAGCTGAGATAACCAAATTAATAAATAAAATAGTTGTATACATTGTCAGCTACTACATAATCCTGGAAATGATTAAACCACTTTGATACGTAAATGTCAAACCTTTCCTCATGGCAGCTCTGTTTCTGCCACTTAGCATACCATGCAATGCACAAGCTCTGGCAGTACTCACTCGGTTGTAATGTAAGCCTTGTTAGATATTCAAACTCAATATCCTCTTGATTATTGCACTGGTGGAGTCGTATTCAGAGCAGTTTTCAAACCAACACAACCAGACCAAGCCTTTTAAAAAACACAGAAGTCCTGGTTGCTATGTGATGTGCACCCTCCTCCCAGCTGTATACCTGAATAGCTTAATGTGTGGATTTACTTGTTACCGTGACTAGGTTGAAACAAAGGTTGAAATCCAGATATATCTATGTTCTGGATTATTTTTATTTCTGTAGCTCTCTCTTTTATTTAAATATTTAACAGTTGTTACATTTAAATATTATTTTACTTAGCAATATGAATGTCCCTAAATCTAATGGCTAATACACTTGTATAAAACAGGGTGGCAACAGTTTCAGGTCCTTCCTCAAATTAACAAAAACAGGGGTTTTAATCTGAATCTTGCTAATTGGTAATTTAGTCACAAAACTGGTCTCAGAAAGATAAAGCTTCTTTTTTGAGAGAAGTGAGTTTTACATGATGTGCTACACTTCCCTCCAGTCTGGAGACAAACAGACAATTACCTTTAAGACTGAGAATTTAATGCACCTTTTTTTTTTTCCTTTTTTTTTTTTTTTTTTTTTTTTTTTTTTTTTTTTTTTTTTTTTTTTTTTTTTCCCTCTCTGTTTTCTATAAGTTCTCCAGCCCTGGCTTTCTGGTGTCCCTTCCCCTTATTTGGATCCTGGTTTCAGATAATAAATCTGGGTAGCAGAGCAGCTGAGCAATAGATATTGCAGCTCTGTGTCTTACTGGGTCTTGCTTTAGGAGTTTTGCCAACAGTTTCACAAGGATAAAATTCAGTCTTCCCACAGAGAGGAATAAGGGGCCACACTTCCTAACCTGTACATTAGGGCTGTGTCTTGCTGTAGCCAGAATTTGAGCTGCAATACTGAATGTTACAGTGGTTTTGTTGTGTAACTTCAGGCTGACAAAGTGCACACAGCAGCTGTCATTGTTAAAATCAGTGATTCACTGTGAAGATAAAAAATTACTTTTCCTTTGACTGAGGATCTTAGTTCACCCATGCAGCCCAGTCTGAAACTGTGTAAAGTTGCTTTGCCCGAAATCCATTCAACCAAAGGTTGTAACCAAAAGGGATACTGTTGTACAAAGTGATTCTTCAGTAGAGATAATGAACCAAGCTAACCCAATTGCATTGCTTTTGGGAAAATGTAGCTTGCCTTGATATGATCAGTAAAAATCATGTGTGGGATCTCTGCCCAGTAGCACATGTGAGCTGCTTTTAGTATATTTTAGCCACTGGGTGGATTTACAGTCTGACTAAAAATAGGATTTAGGAGCGTTAAAATGGGCAAGCCCTTGAGGGCAATCAAGGATGCCTGTATTCCAGCCCTGTAACCTCCACCATCTCTATCTATTGGGCGTTTGCCTACTCAGCTCAAAGGTCTTCAGGTGAGCCTGAGCCTCAGGAGCTTGCACCAGCCATGCAGTTGCTTATCACTCACTGAAAACTCGTCTGTGATCCAGGCTTAATCTGACCTACATCATATCCACAGATTCACACTTCCTGAAGTGAAAACTTTCCTGGATTTAACATGAGTGGTTGTTGACCTGCTAGGGAGTGAAATCACCCTTAGCACACAACTGACGACAGAAACAAAACTGGCAAATCCCTAGGAATAGCTACCAGGACCCTGAGTTTCCCCTTGTTCCCGAACAAGGGGCGTAGTTACCATGTTGAGATGAGGTTCGTTTGTACCTGTTGCTTGTCTGGCCTCATAAGGGTCATGTTACATGCTGCGCCATTTTGTCTATGAGGAGGAGAGGTGGGAGAGAATGTCTGCTCTGGCTGGAGGTCAAGACCTGCCTTCTGGGTGATGGCAGATGCTTGCTCACTGCTCTGAGGGGATGCCCGGATCTGTTGGATGGAGGACTTCCCAATTCTGGCCTAATGCTCTAATCCATGAGGTCAGTATTGAAAAAGCAGCATCACTCTTTTCTCTTCATTTAATGGGTCTCTTCAGAAAAGGCTCAGCAGACTGGATCATCAATTTCCTATTCATCCTGTAAGCTCTCGATGGAAGGCAGGTTTGATCTATATAAAGAGCCACTGCTCCCAAAATAGCTGAAGGAGACAAGGAGGTCCCCAAAGCACGAATTTCTACCTCAGGCCTACAGAGGAGTCTGCTTTGTGCAGGAAACATGGGAGCTTAAGGAGATCCCTCGCTGGTTGTCCAGGGATGCAAGTTTTGTTTAGACAGGATTTAAACTAGGCGTATAAATAAGGCAGGCTTGATCTTAATCTATGTTTGTATCCTTATGAAATATGAGGCATAATATGAGCATACAGTAGGTCTATTTTTAATATCCAGGTCTGTGCAGGTTTGCTTTTATTGAGTCACCACTAATTGAAATAACTCGGGATGGTGCTGTTCACCTTTAAATAACATGATTTATTTATTTATATATATATTTAAGCAAACAAATCATTTCAGCTTTCAAAAACCTCAATATCTTTTGAAAAATTGGACATGGAAATATATCTTGCATGTTCATTTAATGATCTAAACATTACTCAGAGAAAGTCTAACAGTCTGGTGAAGCATTGGTTAATTTTATTATCAAGAGAGGAGGAAGGAGGAAATTTTCAGCATCAATATTTAAAATGAAACTATTGATCTGAACACCTGTTCCGCTTTTTAATTTTTTTTTTTAATTTTGTTTCGAGAGTACTAAATTTTTTTTATGCATGGTGGAACTTGGAACAGATGCAGTGAAGCAGAAGTTAGAAGAATCTGTTTGCTCTGATTTCTGGCCAGAGGGCAATACAGGGCTACAGAGGAATGCTGAGGGCAAATGAACAGCTCTTTCAGAGTGATCAAACTCTGGAAACCACACAACTTTTTCTTCCTGCTTATTTGTTTATTTGGTTGATTTTTTTCCAAAGAGTTGAGCATATCATGTTTTCAAACTTTTTGATTTTTACAGTGAGTCAGTGACAAGTCAAGTTGATTTTAAGCACATGTGCCTTTTATGTAAAGAGTAGAACAATGCATGTGCAGATGAAATAAATGATGTCATAGCAAGCTACATAGCTCACATGCAGGCATAAAGAACAAATGTCCATTAAGTGTTGTATCAAACAGCTTCATGGAAGTTTAAGAGCATAATTTCTTTAATTTACTTTTTTTATAATCGCTCATTCTTTATAAAACTACAGATTTTGCCTTCTATCTCAAGATCCCAAATTGCATTGCAAACATTTTGTGAATTAAAACTTGTAACAGCACTGTAAGGTAGGAAACCAGAAACATCACCATATTTATGGCTGATGGAAACCTATATAAAAACAATTTTGCTCTCTCTCGTTAATTTTTCGTGTCTCACATTACTTGGTATTTTTCTTTGAAAAAACATTTTGGATTCCCATGGCCCTTTTGCTTGGTGACAAAGCTGTCCCAGGAGTTTCTCACTCTGATCGTACCAATACATAGATTAGTGTCCTCAGCTATGTTTGTGCAACTGTTTGTTAATGGGGATGCACTGTAAACTCAGGATGGTGAAATTGTCTGGATTTAAACCAGTCCTGATACATGTTCCCTCCCTAAATTATTATCATAACATGGGTTATATCGCTAACACATTTCCTAGCACAGTGACCCTGTGGTTGTACTGATGCAGGCTAGGGGGAAGTGAACCACAGCAAAGGGACAGGAATGGGCAGACAAAGGGACACCCCTCTAACAAGCTGTATAGGACTGCATACCAGAGCTTTCAACTAGCTTGCTTTCCTAAAAGACACAAGTAAGCAGATAAAACCTGTGTCAAACCTGGACTTTGTGGAGGAATGGAGGGTTGTATGACTGCCTGTGTTTTGTGCATGTAAATGCAAGATTCCAGTGAAAATGAAGAAACCTCCTAATTGATCTCTAATGTTACACTTCCCTCACAGCCCAGGAAACAAACTAAACTACTAGGATGAATACAGAGTTAAGGCTTTGTTCAGATTTTCATAACTCCTGGGAGTGAATTGCGGTGTACTCTTAAGTAACGCACATTGCCCAGTGCTTCCAGGTCCTCAGCAATACCTGCTTTATACACTGCAGAGGAAAGGATAATTTAATGTTGTCGAAGTACAATGTATCTCTGGTACATGTGATTGTGTAGAATGGCCTCTACTTTGGCTCTGGAAAGAGCTTTCATCACGCAGCAAATAGCCACAGGTAGATAAGTAGGAATAATCACCACTTTCCTCAGAAGGGGAGAAAGAGAGATAAAGGGTGAATCTGTGGCTGTACTGAAACTGAGCACAGGCATGCTATTGAGTTCAAAGGACCCAGGATTTCAACCAGGAAATCAAAAGGCCTCTTACCTCTTCTAGAACAGAGCAAAGCCAATGTGAGGGAAAATGTGAATCATTTAAAAGTGCTAGTCAAAGAGGTCTCATCAAGGTTCTTAAAAAATACATGGTCTGAAAAGTAGATTACGAGCAGAATATTAGATAATAGCAGAAAAGCCATAAAAAAGATGAAAACCAGTCAGAATTACACATCAGCTAAAGACACTATTTTGCTTACTGATAAATATTGGGATCTGACATTTTGTAAAAACTATGAAGATTTTCTTCTTTATTTTCTGAGAAAAAGGTTACTTGCAAACTCTTTAAAAAAAAAAATCACAAAATGGAGCTGTGTTGAAATGTCCATTTTGAGATAGGAAAGATGAGTTTTCTGACTCAGTCTTTTACCAGAGACTTCATCCTACACCTCAGAAACATGTCTATGGGAAAAGCCATTAAAAACAAATGCATAGAACATTCTTTGTTTCGAGCAAAAAGGTTTTCCTTACATGAAATCATCAGTTCAAAGTGTTCTCACCAGCTCTCTTTGCTACTACTGTTCGGGGTTGCCAGCAGCACTGAATGCTTTCCATGCAAGGGAACTTCTTGCTTGTGCTCCAGGACTTCATAATCTTAAAAGCAAACAAACAAACAAAATGCCCTGAGAAGCTAAGACAGATAAAGGAACAAAGAGAAGTGAAAAAATGAAAATAGTAATGGAACAAGGGATTATATGCCATGGAAGGAAAGGTAGGAGAAACTAAAGAAAATAAGCTGATCAGTGGTAGGTTAACATGTCATTAGCAACCCCTGAGAAGTTTTATGTTAGATTAAGAACATTAATACTGTCAGTCTCTCTCACCAAGCCTGCTGTTTTCCTCTCCAGCTGTCTACAGTATGTTTTCAGTGTTTTCCCCTACCTTTTGCTGATAGATAGGCAGGAAACCAATATGCAAAGAGACCTGAAAGACTAAATTGGTTACTTTTCTGCAAGTCCAAAGGAAAAAGTGTAACATTTTGCTGGAATCAGATGGGAAGATAAGTATGTTTGGAGGTCAGCTTGGGAACAGCTCACCCTCCGTAAAATCCAAGACGCAGATGGCTGTGGGCAAAGAAAGGCTAAATATCCTCTTTTCCCCAAACTACTGCAAAAGGGTAAGGGGTAAACCACTATGTGGGAGGGTGAGCAATAGGGGGCAGGATGTTGAGTAAGACTCCTTTGCCTTAGGTTACTGGTCTCCAGGAAGTGCACATTGGTAATTAAAACCCCTATGACTAGACAGTTGTTTAATGATCTACAGACAACTGCTCCCATTTGTTCTTAAAGGCACTAAGATATGCCACACCATTGTAACCAAACTACTACAATATGACTTTTACTTCACAGCACTGAAGGGCTGCTTTACTACTCCAGTGCTCTGTTTAGGAAAATAAAAGCACAATCTGAGAGGTGTTGAGGTAAACAGTTATGAAGACTGTTCTTTGTTATAAACTTTAATGGATGGAATTGACCTTTCATGATTTACTTAGAGTATGACAAGCTGAAAAGATATGAGATTGCTGCCAGAGGTTGCCCTGCATGCATTTTCATGATGTGCAGAGGAATATTATCACCTTTGTTAACATTTTACCTTCTCGATGGGTCCCAATTCCCATAGGGGAAAGGGAGGTGGGAAAGTGATGAAAGAGAACAGTAGGAGAACAGCTTTAGATGTTATTATTTCTGACATTTCAATTGCGGCATCCAAATTTATTAATGATTTCCTTTAGTGCTCTAGACCTGTAACCTTATGATTCGTTCTGAAGAATGGTAATGTTCAGGGGTGCGCCTCTCAGTGTACTTGCATAACACATTGGATTACTGTTCTTGTTCATTTTATACCAGGAAGAAAACAGTGCCTGTGACAAGTCATGAAAGAAGAAAGAGCTTGTGCTTCATTTCTAAGTAACCTTGCTATTTAAAAGTGAATTGTAAGTTACTTAAAGCCTGGCCAGGTGGCAGACAACTCTAGCTGATGGCAATAACCTGCAGCTTAAATGCTTGGTGCCCAAAGTCCAGTTGGTGACATTATAGGTGGAACATGCTGAGAAACTATGCACTGTGGAATTGGTTCTTAAGGTAATTTGGGATGACAAGAACATGAACTCACCTATAGCCACCTGTTTTGTGTTTCTACAGCCAAATGCTGTATTTTTCCACTGGGCTCATTCCCATGCTCAGAGCTGGTGGTATAAGGCCTTGTTTGTAGGTTTCCCCTTTATCTGTGATTTCTTTTCTGGAAGAATGAAATAGTTATAAGAAAGCTGAGTCTAAAGAAATGTCACTGCAAAACATTATGGAAATTCAACATAATTGAAAAGGAAGAAATAACAAGGCAAGTATAAATGTTGGATGAATGCCCTCCATGCTTCTAAAGGTTAAGGCATGGGTAAAAAAATAGCTGGTTTACACTCCTGAAGTTTTCTTTCAGCATTAGGTGGCAAGGAACCTTACATGCTTTAATCTTTTCAGCTTTCCTACAGAAGTTCAGTCTGGTGCAACTCTTCTTTATACGTTAGGGTATAATATGTTAAGGAACTGAGCTCCATGAAACTCTCCGTAGGACTGAGGAACCAGAAAACAAAGCAGTCCAGTGTAGAACCCTGCATGAGGCAGAGCTGGATAATAATGCTTTTTAGAAACATAGTAACACAGGAAACACTGGTACAACACAGCTCTTCTATTCAAACTTTCATTACAGAAATGCATTACTGATCAATTGCTTTGGAAACTGCAAAGACAGACAACCTGTCAAAGGGTAAGTCATGGGTTAGTTACCATGAAGGATTCTAAAACAAGGACCTTTCAATTCTCCATCTCAAAAGACATATTAGAGTATTTCAGTATTGTCTTGTGAAGAAATTGATGTTAGAGACAGGAGATATATCTACATCACAAACTCAGTCTATCATCTGCACAAGAACAGGAGATTTACAGCAGCAGAGAAAAGCTGAAATTTTTTACCTCTAACCTTAAATTATCTCTGAGACATGTGAGAGACAATTGAACAGATGTGAGAGAACTGAAGATCAACCAAGCATTAATATGGTGGGAAGAATTAAGTCCTTCTGGTATTTGAGGGAAAGACCAATGTGGACAGTGTAGATATCATTAGCTGTAGCCCAGCTTTAGCTGAGTCAGAAGGGAATGTATAACATATAAAAAAGTTGTGTCCTAGATGTAGGTGCCCAGATGAATCTACCAAGTGAAAATTAACTGCTGTCAGGAAAACATTAAGAAAAATGCTTAGCAGAGCAGTCAGGCCACTTAGTAGAAATACTGAGTGGCAGCAAAGGATTCAGTGGAGATTCTCTATTCTCACTAGTAATACCTGTAATTGTGACAGCAGGGGCCTGAAAGCTATGTTTACTTTCTCTCCAGTGGGCATCCTAACCATAAAACACTATGGTCACAATTTTTGTTTGACACAAAAAGGATTTTATGAACCCCTACCAAATGGAACAGCTTTATCAGAAAGCAGCCAGAGAAGTTATGTCCAGAGCATTTATCTGAGAGGCGGGTGATGCAGATCAGAATATTTTCAGAGCTGAGTCTGAATTTACTGTGTTCACAGCTGGTGGCCTTACAGCTGGACCCATAGGCTTAGGCCAGGTACTGTACGATATCAGACCTGAACAGCATATTCTCAGCCTCTTGAATGGAGCAACTGAGGTAAAAATAAAGAGGACTTCAACCCCATTTTCAGATCTCCATAGAGATCCAGTGCAAGTAGGGTGTGTAGCTCCTCAAGATTTTGACCTTTCCTACCTAAGTATTTAGGGAACATTATAGAAGCATAGTTTGTTGATTTCAGTTGCCTCTAGACCTAGTCAGCAGCTAAGTACAAGTATTGTGAATCTACACTTTTTGATATAGTGACCACTGTGGTAAGTGGTCAGCTTTCAGGTATCCATTTTCTGTGGAGGACCTGCCAAGTGACCGCAGTACAGAGTGGTTTCCCAGCACACAGTGGGTGTGACTTGCCAGCTCTGTTCAAAGCAGTAAGAGATCCATAAGTTTGAGGTAAGAAGGGAGGAGGACATGAGGGCACGTTACCCTGACTTGAGGAAGAAAAGTGATGTGGCCAATGACAAAAGAAAAAGATGTGCTGACCAGTGGTGAGAAGAGGTACCTGAATTGCATCTATATGCCTCAAGAGTACCTTCTTTTCTGAGATGTCACTGTCACATGCTCTGAGGATGTCCCGGAGCCACAGATTGCTGAGAGCTGAACTGTTTCCTCTGTTAAGGGGAAATATCCCTCTCTGCATGCTTGTGCTACTTCATACTGCTTCCTGGGCATCTGTTGTTGGCCACCATCACAGAGGAGACACCGAACTACACAGACCCTTCATGTGACCTTGGACAGATGCTCTAATGCCCATAGTTTAATTCCAACATTACTTTGTTTTATGTACATTTGTTGCTACCCATTATTCTTCTCAGGAGGAAGGCAGTTTCAGTGATTTATCCTAAGAGAGGAATACCAGAGCATTAACCTTTCTTCATTACTTGCTCTATGCATTTCTTTTGTACCCTCCATTTAGTGCTTTGCGCATTGCTTCTCACTTCAGGGACTTTGGAGGTTTAGAGGAAGAAGTAGTTATGGAGGACATA
>NW_010134054.1:4101-28349 GCF_000699245.1 Pterocles gutturalis | reverse complement strand
CTAAGAAAAGAGTATACACCCAAAATGAAATTTCTGCCCTCAGTGAGTGCTCCTCTACACTTCTAAACTTCCCATTAATAGTGTTCTAAGCATTGTCTGGATTGTTGAATGAAAGGTAATTTGTGAGACACAATATAGTCAATGGAATCTTTATTTTAAAGGTTATAATTATATAAATGTTTTGGTTTTACCACTGTCAGAAGTAATCAGACAAAAGAAGGATTTTTTCATAAGTGGGAAGATCATTATAGGCTGAATATTTTTGAACACTGGTTTTAGAAGCTGTCCATAGTTGAATAAATACTAAATACTCTTTTATAATGCAAGGTAGGATGTGTATTTCAGCTTTAAATAGCTACTAACTCATTTAGCTGGAGGGTAACGCCAGGCTAATCAAAGGTCGCCAAGTCCTGGTGATGTTGAATGGGAGTTGACAGCTTTCCAGAGTAGCACACAATTCATGGGGATTCTTTTTCTGCAAGAGCAATATTCATCTGGGATTGACATAATGCTGACTTTCAAGCTGATTAATTCAAATCCTTAAAGACTCTGCAACACCAGACAACTTTTCAAGTTTTTATCCCAGGGAAGAAGTGTTCATCTGACAAGGAAACTCCAGTCTCAGGCAAAGTACTGTCCAATAGCAACATGTTTCATAAACAGTGGCAAGAATCAGGGACCTGCTCAGACAACAAATTTCGTGTTGTGTAATTTCAGTTTAAAATGACACAGGTCTCAGAGCCTAAGTATGTTTTATGGAAAAGAAAAGCATATTTTTTTTTGTATTCATGGGGACAAAACAATAGAAAACATAATAAAAAATAAGGCAGGCTTAGCAATATTTATTTGTAAGATATACTTGAAGTGTACATGGTTCTTTCACAGACACAAAAAACCTCCAGTGACATGGTAAATGAAAAACATCATGTTCAAACACGAGCCCTTATTTTTGAAAGCCACTGCTTCTGACTATATCATAAGCTTGAATTCATATTGGTATGTTTTATTACCTTTAAGAGTCAAAGTTTGTTGTTCAAATGTGTGTGTGTTCACGCTCTCTGGCAGATGTAACTGTTGTGATTGTGCATGCAAATTGATTATCCTCCCCTGCAGATATACTGAGTGCAAGTGAGTGTGGATGTGAAGACATGCAGCCCATTTTATGATTGTAAAATATAGCCCAGAACAAAAATACAGTTTTTCAACAGTACTTGAAATAGTTATCTGTAATGTACTCTTGCAGACAAGATTATCCCTCTGAGTATGTCACACACACACACACACACACACACATTTCTCTTATAATGCACCTTGGTAGATACTTTAGTATAATGTACCACTATATAAATAATTATGGTGGATTTATGATCAGGTCAAGAGGAAATGTGAAACTCATCTGTTAGAGAAAAAAATGAGAGGAAATATCATACAATTAGAAAATAATTAAAATTCTAATGAACCTATGCCCGACAAGGATGTTTGTCCATGAACCCATGGAGAGAGGGGATGTTCTTTGAAAAGATAATGAAGCACAAAAAAAAAATGTTTTGCTATGTGGCTACAAAGGAAGTTAAAAAGATTACATATCAATGTGTAATAAATGTAATTACATAGGTTATGCATTGCAGGATACAATATACCCATGCATTGTAAAGTCTGAGAACTACAACTGTCTGAACAGCCTACTGAAATTCCTTAATCCTCACTCTGTCAGGCAGTAAGCACTGTTTTCCGGAAGAAGGGCTCCAGGACTGTGACTACAATCACCGTGGAGTCGATGGCCACTGCATGGACCATACATTCAGAGATGTACCTCTGTATCTGTGACTCAATTTCTGGCACCATTATGGATTTCCACAGCACTGAATTTGACAACATTAGTGAGCTGAAAAATGGTATATGAGCTTCATAGCTGCCAGTCTCTTACCTTTACAATAGGGATCGTAAGCAGGGTACTATACCTTTCCATGGGAGAGAACACAGAAGGTCATTAAACTGCTTGGGTGGAGGGATGCAGTGGTTTTACTCTTCCTTTTTCTTCTAAATAAATTTGTTATTGTGTTTAATTGAAATTCTTACTCATATTTAGAATTTCTAAATACTCGTAACAAGGAGAGAAAAAAAAGGAGCTGAAACTATTTCCGATTTAGAAAGGCAGAAATGCCATTAAAAATCTTAGCAAATCTTTCCATTCTATTTTAACAATTTTAACTTTTTAAAAATTAATTATGGATGGTTAAAATGTTTCATCTTTTAGAGCTTAAAATTTCAGCTTTTGAAACTACTGGAGGAGGAACTTGAATGGCAGGGTTTGTGAAAATTTATCCTGTAGGATTTTCTGGTTTTGCTTCCTTCCCAGCTTCCTCTCTTCACCTGCCCCTTCTTTTGTGTCATTTCTTCTTGTTCTTTTTGGTATAACTACACCCCTCTTTAGTATATACCCTCTCAAGTTCTGAAATTGTCTGTCGTTGGTTTGCATGACACCCAAAACAATTCACTGCAATGGGACTCCCTGGATACTTCAGTAGCACCATGACTAACAGCATTAGTTAACCACCTTGGATCATTGGGAAGCTGAGAGTATCAGGGACAATACGGGGACAGAAGTTCTCTTTCTTTTCCATTTTCCTTTCTTCCCCATCTTCTCTCTTACCTTTTCTTTCGGCTTCTCATTGCTGATTAAGTAGAAATGCTGTTTCAGAAAAGAGAACATTTCCTCCCTTAAGTATTCGTGCTGGTAGTTAATGCATATTAAAACCAAATTATCTTCAAATAATTCTCCTTTGCTTTACCCCTTCCCCAATATATTAGAAAGCTGCACTAAAACAATTTGTAGACTAGTTTGCAAAGGGCAAAATCTCACTCAGGACACTTTTATTCCTGACCACACGTTCAATAAAGTGCAATTATAGATCTGCTCAGCAGTGAGAGTGTGGGAACTCAAGGGAGGAAGTCATGACTTTTTTTTTTTTTTCTCTCAAGTATTTTTCCATTGCAGTAATCAACTGTATTCAGGTTATCCTAAGGAAAAAAAAAAAACCCAACAAAAAAACAAAACAAAACAAAAAAAAAAAAACACAGCAGCATTCTATCTTTCTTCAAATCTTTATTTTCACTGTTTTCCCTAGTTTGAATTTTGATGGTGTTGGGTTTTTGTTTCACTTTTAATATTTTGGGGTATTTTTTAGTATAAAGCTCAAGGTTGTGAGTGGAAAGGCAATGTTTTCTTGCACAAATGTGTTTCTGTATTCATCCTTTCTAGTGGTACCTGTTCTGAGTTAAATTGATTAAATTCACAGAGACATAGTCAATTCCAAACTCAGCAGGCATCTGAGTTTCTAGACAAGGGTATTGTCCTACTTGTCTTCACTGTTGTAGTCCAGTAGAGTTAAAATAAGAGGAATGTGTGAAAATTAGTCTACTGTCAGTCAATTTATGCACTCTTTAGGCAGTACTAAGCAATTGTCCCTTTTATATAGATCCATTTCACCATATTGGCAGGCAAATAGCAGAGAGTTCACCAAAATGGAAAGTGCAGGTTAGTAGTCATCTAGCATAAAAGAAGCATACCTTGACTGTCAATAATTTGTGAAAATCTATTATAAGTCATAACTAATGAACTAACATCATCCACTGAACTACCATCTGCTAAGGGTGGTAATTATGTAAGAATAGCATCCCCAGTGTGGTGGGACTCCTCTAGCCAGTTAACATGCAGGTAGTGTGGGAAGCAGCCCTTCACACAGATGTTAGGCAAAAAATAGACTGTTTAGAGTCATATGTGATGATTAGGATGACAATAAGATGACAACCCTATTCAAATAAATAACAGAAGTCTTTTAAGGCTATTGCCCAAGAAAAGTTATGCTAAATATGTATCTGAGATATTTGAGACAGGAAGGCAATATAACTCAGTGAGAATAGGACAGCAGGTTTGATATACAGGTAGAGAGAAGACCTGGTCATTCCTTTAGCTTGGAGCTCATCTGTCCTGAGGTCAGCTGTACCTCAACAAGTTACTCAAACAGTACACACCTTTATTACTCCAGTTTTCTTGCCCAGGGATCCTTGCACTCTTTCAACTGCAAATGTTATAAATCTGATCTAAACTAATCTAACCAACCAAAATAAAGTCCTGGGTCTGGGGCAGAGGGGTATACGCTAATTTGCACTTGAGTGATATTTACTGTAATGCAAATATTCTGGTTTTGTCTGGTGGATAGCTCTGGTGGCAGAAGCAAAGGAACCCTACTAGCATGTGATAGCCAGCCTGGTCATTGCCAGCAGTGTGCAGACTAGCTAGCTTGAAGGCAAGGATCACGCAAGATGCAGTCAAAGCCAGATGCTGTCAAGGACAGCAGACAGATAGTGATAGCCACACTTGGTCCTGTGGCCTTTTTTGCCCCCAGTTTTTCCGAGCTGACTGGCGATGCCAGGAGAAAAGACGGGGTATGTGGCATGCAGGTCAAATTCTCTAGCTTCTAGTTTTAGATGTGCTGAAATATTTTATGGATAAATATGGGGGTTTTTTGTTGTGTGAATTAAGCTTAAATATAATCATATCTTTTGCTTCAAGGCATAAAGTGATAATTGAAAGAATGAAGGAAAAAGTTGTGTTCTCAGTCCATGCGTTGCATAATGCTCTTGGCTAAATATAATTAATGACGTCTTTGAAGCACCAGATGCTAATTTTTCCAAGACACGGAGAATAAAACAATAATCTATTACCTTTTGCCTAAAACTAGTTTTTTTTATAGTTGATGGGTTCATGACAATTTTGTTAGGTGGTTATTTACCTGAAGAGGTCAAAAAGTCAAAATACTTTTATTAATCTAGCGCATTAGAAATATTTGAGCTTCACTTTACAGCCACTGAAACTGATGGGAAGTTTGCCAGTTATTCCAGTGGCAGTAGAACAAGGCTTTTAAATGGAAACATGCAAACCATGATAAGAAAATCCCAATATTTGACATGCAATTCACTTAAAATTCTCTTAGGTTTTAGAAACAATCTGATCAAGTCTTGGAAGAGAAGAAGTTATCGAAAGTCAAAATGTCTATATAACAAGCTCCTTCTGCTTAATTTGTTTTCTCAAATAATTAATTCAGAGCAAAAGTACTATTAAGCATAAGTGAATACAAGGATTTATTTTAATATTTTATCAAATCATTAAAAATCCCAGTCAAACAGCAAATTGTGCTAGTTTAAGGCTGATGTCAACATCAAGTACATCCACAGCCTGTATGACTTTTTCCTTGTTAATATAATTTTAAAAATTTTATTTAAATGATGGGGGCAGGGGGATAGACTTGACAAAGTGTAATGGATATAATGTTCCTGACAAGACCAAAGGCATGAAAACAACAGATGGCAGAACTGCTTTACAGTTGGGAGGCTTCAGTGAAGTGTTACCGAGTTCCCAGACCTTTACGTCTCACCTGACAGAGGTACAGTGCTTCACCTTCCCGGAGACCCCTTTGCACCACTCAGCTGGGAAGGTGGCTGGATTTGGTTGTCCTGCATTTTGTATATTTTGTGGGTTTTGGAGAGATCTTTTTTATCACTTCCGTTTTCCTTAGCTGGAGGTAGCAATGTCAAAAGGATTTAGATGAGAACATAAGGAGCAGAAATTTGGGGTCCAAATGCATTTTGGCAGTTTCGCAATTTGTTTTTGGGCAGCCATAACTGATTTTCAGCACCAAAAAATTAAAAATTGCATATGCATACAGTTAGTGTTTGACAAGTAAAAGATAGCTGAGTTAGACTTAAAATATTTTTACACTCTGGAAGCTCAAATGCCGGTAGTATAAAAATCATATCCAGTGCTGTATATCCATCCTTTTCACCCCCACCACCAACACCCCCACCACCAACATTACCACCTTGTTCTACCATTCAGAAATGACCGAGTTATACATCTCCCGGAGACCAACTGGTATCCAGAAATATTTTCCGAAATATTGCATCTGTATGTGCACGTTGTGAAAGCATTTTAGTAGGGAAAAAGTAAACTTCATGAACCACCCATGGGCTTTCGTTTGTTCAGCTTTGCTGCACAGGGAAGGCCAGGGCCAACACTGACACCTTCTGATAAGAGGTGAGTACATCCATTCTCTTGCTATTGCAGGGAAGCAGGATGCTCTCTCTGCGTCTGCAAGAGTGGGTGGTTCTCACATATATTTCTATTCTATTTCTGTAGTTTCAAGCATCTCCTCAAGTCCTTTCAAGCATTGCACCTTTTCAATATTCAGCTTGATGCAAGTTTCAGCTAAAAAGAGATGTCAGAGAAGGAAAACAGGGGGATGAGGGCTGTCAAAGGCCTCCCCTGGCAGAATCCGTAAGGGCAAAAGAAGCTCTGTTGTTTCTATGGTGAGGTCCTCCCATTTTGAGAAGCTCAGTTACAAAATAATGCCAAATGTAGGTATTAGATACTGTAAGTCATCAGGTCATCAGTCACTGAAGATAAAGATCCTGCAGAAATAGGCTTAGACTTGTTTTTCTTAAAGAACCATTTATAAAGAGACACAGATTTAACTTCAGAGAGGGAGATATAAGGTGGTTAAAGTAGACCACCAAAGCCTGGGCTAAATGAAGAAAATTTTCCTTAATACAGATGAGCGGATGAGTTGTATCACATTGCTTGCAGGGAAAAAACCCGAAATAAAAGATCTGCTTTTCAAGAATGTAAAAAACTATGTTAACTGAGGTGAGTGTAATGGGATTCTGGTTGCTGCAGGAAATCTGGGTAAAATGCAATACATTAATTTTCCATTCATATTACCATAACCACTAAATCCACTTAGCGTTAGTGAAAACATTGTGTCTCCTGTTTGTGTTTTATCCAGGCAAAACACAGGTCTGAGATCAGTGCATGACAAGAGTATACATTATAAGTTATAGTAAGCCTAAGTAACCAGTGGCAAATTAACAGTAAATGGGACTTGATATGCTCAGATCAATATCCTGCCCTTGTTCTCCCTACGCACACATAACACAACAGGTCAGACTGCATACAGTGCTCGGATTCCTCTCAGGGTAGTTTCCTTCAGAAGCTGTCCATTGTGGAGATGGACAAGCAGGGAATGTGTTAAGGGACACTGCTTATCTTTCAGTCCGTGAACCAAAGACACTTTCCGAAGGAAAGCACAGAAAGGGATGGCACATGCTGCGTTTCATCCTGACATTGTATTAGGGCTCAGCTGCAGTATATACATATATCTGTACATGGCAGCTGCAAAACACTTTTTTTTTTCTATCCCATACAAGAAATAAATAACCATATTTCTAGGATGAGGCATTGCAATTACATTTCCCCAGTGATTATATAGGGCTTAGGAGCCCTAGACAGCAGGGGTTCTGAACAGCAGATACTTACCTCTTCAGCTAAATTGCCATAGTAGTTATGCAAACTATTTTAATTAACTGAAGAAGTCTAAGGGTTTTTTAAGAGTGTCTATCTTTAATAACCTAGATCCAGAATTTGAGTCTATTGACATCTCACAGCTAAAACTTGCTGGAACTGCACATGTCTGTCAGCTTTAATCTGTCTGCAAAGATGAAGATGAAAATTCATCAGTGTTATTGATCATAAATAAAAGATTAATAATTTGTTTATTTGCTACTGAATAGTAATAAAAATATACACAGATACTGAACCTCAGCCTGTTTAATAAGGCTCCTCTTGAAGATAATTTGAAAAAAATATTAAAAAAATCTATTTCCTTAAGGGCTTTCTTCTTACAGAAGTAAACCACAAAAGATATATTTAAATCAGAACATTCCTCAGTTATGGAGGTAATTAAATCATATACTATACTTTGCCTCTAGTATTTAAGCGATGTCTGTAAACTCAATAGGCTCAGTATATTTAGAGTTCAAATCTAAATGCTGCTTCTAACTATTGATTATTGTCCATTACTTTGGAACCTTCTACAAGCGTGAGAAAAGCAGATAGCTTACATTCTGATGAAAAATTGTAATTTTGGTGTATATAGAACACAGAAACAGGCTTCAAAATAAGAGGTGTATTTTTGCATACACAAGTTCTTCTGCATTCATCATAGAGTGTTTGACTAGACTTATGCCAAAGTACTTTTATTTAACAGTGAGACCCGTATTACAAACACAGTAACATGAGTATACTTAAACTGCCTTTAAACTCACTAGCTCTGGTCCATGAGCCCCGTGTGCCACCTTTCTTGGTCAGGTTGTGGTGTCCGCTTTGAACACCTTGTGGCCGCTGATGGGTGCCTGTCCATACCCAGGCCAGGTAGGGCAAAGCTAGCTTTGGTAATACACAGATATCCGCGCTTTGTAACAAGCTAGATTCTTCCTCTCTTTTCTCTCATGTCATTTTTCTTGCTTTTGCCAGTAGTTTTGCCACAGCAGTACCTACAACAGGTGTCTGATAGTTATCCATATTTCTGAAGTCTGAGCTTTATCCTGGCCTGGATCAGAAGGAAGTGAGCAATGGCCTGAATGCTGCTTGGTCTACCTCTACCTTTCTAACACCTCTGATCCCACCCTGCCATCCCAGCACCACCTCAACAGTACATTAGCTTCTATCAGGGATGAGCTATCATCTTGCTAGTGACCATGAGCCCAAGGACATGGCTCTGGGGCTGCCAGTATTGGGGGTTACTGCTCCTCTGCTCTGGTCCATAAGAGCTGGAAGGAGAGGAATTACTGATGAAAGAGGAGAATATCTTGGCCATAGAAACAGCGCTGGTAGTGAGCATGAAAGGGGCAGGAAGGCAGGAAGAATTAGTACCTTTTGCATTATGCTTACAGAAGGGATTTCAGGTGTATTAAATACTGGGGAAGTGAGTCAGAGAGGAGGAGGGTTTCAAAGACCACAAGCTAAGGAAGGAGGGGGGATTTCCCACCATAACCTGAGCCCCTGGGTACAGCTGTCTGCTTCCTTAGATGGGAGCTCCTTTGGAAGTTTTCAGAGCCCCATCTAGGAGAGCAAATCTGGTCATCTCATCATGTCATGAAGACGGATTAGGATTACTGGACAACTTTTCTATTATTTGTGAAACTTAGTCAGCCACCAGCTCAACAGACGAAGGAGCCCACCTCCTAAATTAGATTTTTTAATGGCAGAACGTTATTCTCTGAGCTTTACACAAGATCTCTCTAACTTCTAATGTTTTTTATGATCTCCTGCACTTGGTAATCAGAATGAAGTTGGTGTTGTGTTTAGGTAGCACCAGAAATTCATGTTCTATTAGCCAGTATCTAAGTGTATGATAAGTAGTGAACACACATTTGCTGAAGAAAAGTATCTGTGACAGAAACAGCATAATTTTATCAAAGGGACAGACAATATTAGATGGAGTGCAACTGAATGCATCCTTCCCAGAAGTTCCTGTAAAGACACCAGGAATTGCAAGTATTTATTCTTAGTTTTGAGTTGTCACTGAAACTTTGCAGAAGTGGGACTGGCAAGCCATGAGGTGGGACAGAATTCCTGTCCAAGTGTCACAAAATCTGTAATAGTCAATCTTATCTGCATTAAAGTCCTGCATTTCAAGACATCACCCTTGCAGACCTCTTTGAGGTTAAACATAGGAAAGAGGAGGTCTCATATTTCCTGCTTCAGAGCTTACCTTTTGTTACTTTGAAAAAAAGGATAAATGAGTTTTCAGTTTGCTTTATCTTCTCTGCCACTTATGCTAGACTTCTTCCTTCTAATTTGCCCTCTCCCAAGACTCTTTCAACTGCTTTTTTTCATGGAACTGCCACAGATCATTCCTCAGCAGAAAGGGTGAATACATATTCCTCGTAAATAGGCCACCAGAGTAGACCAAGGACCTAGGCAGGAGATTCCTAAGCATGGCATTGTCAAGCTGTATTACCTTACTGCAGCCCTGCAGGAGAATCCCATTCTCCCTGTTACTGAAAGAAAAAAAAAAAAAAAAAAAGAAAAAATTAAAAAAAAAAAAAGAAGAAAACCCAAAAAGAAAAAGGGTTTTTTTTTTGCTTGACTAAGTCAAATTTAAAAGTAACAGTTGATTGACAAGGAGGAAAATGAAATGCATTAGAATATAAAATCAAGTTGTAGAAACTATTTCACTACACTGGGTCATGTTTAGCTTTCTTAGATTTCTTTTTCACATCATTCATCTATATCATTATGTCCCACATTCAATTTGTATTGAAGCACTGATTTTACTCTGCTTGTGCACATGGTAACTCCAGAATTGCCTAGAACTGGGAAAGACATCTTTCTAAAGAACAGTTAGAGTCAAACTCCAGCTGTTCAGCCTTGCTGAGGACTGCCTCAGCAACATCTCCCCAAACTGCAGTATCAGCAGCAGGGTATACATTTGGGTATTTGTTAATTGTTTCTGTGAAGAAAATCACTAATCCTCATTGCAGGAATTTCAGAGAGAAGCCGTCTTAACAGTATAAACATTGCAAACCTACTAGATGGGCCTGATTTATGCAGAAGACTGTATCCAGTAACTATTTTAATACAGGGAGCTTGCCTTTTATGTGGGTACTTTGCCTCAGTTTGGCTTCCATTCTTTCCTGTACAGCTTTTATATGATATAAGCCTGGATATGAAAAGCAAGTTTTGTAATTTTAGGGGTTGTTTCTTATTGCACACTTGCATCACTGACTCTGCTACAATTACCGCAGCTGTATACAATTTTACCACCAACAACTTTTCTTCCACAAATTACATTATTTCCTTGTTCTTCCAATGAGTACAGTACCTTACTCTTCTAATGAATCATATATACCAGAAATTTGTAGAAACCAGTGTTAGTTTCTCCATGTTTTCCCACAGTTTATTTAATGAAATTAAACCATGAGGAGTCAGTTTATTCTCTGATATAAACCTGCATTTTTTTGTGTGTAAGAAAACAGTCACAGTCCATAATTAACTCTGACAAAATTTTAAAAAACATTTTTAAATGCCCCAGAACATCACAGCCACTCTATAAAAAAAAATTCCTTTATCTAAGCCCAGTATTGCATCAAATAAAGAGAAATGTAGATAATGTGTCACATAGATAGTACCTTACAAAATGTTTTGTTGCTATGAATTAATCCAAAGGAAAAAGTAAGTTTCCAATATTAACAGACATAAATATTTACATCAAAGCACCCAGCATTGCACTCTTTGAAAAATCCAGCTGTTTTTTCTATCCAACAGTTAGAATGACAATGACTATGATCCATGTAATCTATGTTTGGAGACTAAGCTCACATGATAATGAAAGATGGCAGACAAAGGTAACAGTTAAGGAAAAAATACAGAAGGAACTAACACCAGGACAAAGTTCAAAGTATTGTGTAGAACAGCACACAGTAGAAGTTGCCAAAGTCAGGAGAGCACTAGCAAGATGTGTACACACAACTATTGGACTAGGCAGGATCCCAGTGGGCCAGAACACAATGGTCCTTCTCTGAGGGTAAGGCAAAATTGGAGTGATGTCAGTATAGCAAAGCTGAGACAATTTTGGGATAGAGTTCACTACCTAGTATACAGCAGGATCCTTCCATTCGATTTCCTACACTATACCTTTTCCAGAAATGCAATGACACGTGTATGTGACATAGAATAATTCAATATCCATTATTCTGCTGTCATAGACTCACAAATTGGCAGAACAGAGCAATGACCCTTCTATGGTCATATATTTTTCATTTCTCTTTTAATTATCATAAGTGCTTTCATACATTTCTGACATTGATATAGAAATACTGCAATCTCAATAAAAGTATTGAACCCTGAAAATTAGACTCAAATTTATGCAGCAGTTTAGAAATGTGATGCCTCTTTCCAACAGACATGCATTTTGTAAGGATTGGCAAGCCATTACCTGATTAGGTTTCTGACAGTTACAACATACTGCTGCGCCGTCTAGAAAGAGTTCAAAATTACTCAGTCTCCTTATTTTTATTATGCATCATAAAATATTTTTTCTTCTGTTGCTGTGCCTCCAACATTCTTATAGTATAATGTTTCTTAATTTGTACTTATTTTCCAGGTCGTCAATTCAGTTGTCCAATGATAATGTCCTAAGGATTTACAGCCAGACCATTGTTTTGCAAGTATGGTTTGTTTCTAGTTTTGTCTCAACTTTCTGCAATCTGAAACCAATATTTCTATTGTGGTCACATAAACTGCAATCCTGTCACACTGAGCAAGCCCAGTTTTATTTTAAAAATGAAGTGTATGTTTCCAGATGCTCAGATTCTTTACATAATGAAACAAAATGGAATCAGATCAAATCAGATCAAACAAATTGAATGAGAAGATTGCCCTTTTCAGAATAGAGTCTGAGTTCTGGAGCATTTCTCTGCCCAGAAACTAATCCTTATTACATTCATTCATACCAGGAATAATATAAAAAGTTTAAAGTCCAAATCCAGTATGTAGGACTCTTGGCTTATTACTCTTGGCTCTTACCATAAGAAACTCCATCGCTACCCCAGTTCTACATCCTTCAAAATCTACAGCTGCCATGAAGTCAGAACAAGGTGCAGAGGGGTCCCTGCAGGGTGGCTGGTGCAGTCACTTCTCACAGGACAGAGGACCTGTTGTTTCACAGCCCACTGTCTTCTGGGACATGCATAGGTGAGGCATGCTGCCTTCTCAGCAAAAGAAAAAGAGCTTTTCCAGAAGTACCCATAAGACTCCAAAGCTGGTTCTATCAATGCACTGGTTTTGGCTGGGATACAGTTAATTTTTTTCACAGTAGCTAATATGGGGCTATGTTTTGTGTTTGTGTTGGAAACAGTGTTGATAACACAGAGATGTTTTAGCTATTGCTGAATGGTGCTTACACAGGGTCAAGGCCTTTCTGTTTCTCAGGCTGGCCCACCAGTGAGGAGGATGGGGTGCACACGAAGCTGGGAAATGAAACAGCTGAGAGATGACACAGCTGACCAAAGTAATATGACATTGTACTCAGCAATAAAAGGGGAAAAGGAGGCAGATGGAACATCTGGAGTTATGGCATTTGTCTTCTGAAGTAACTGTTAGGTGTGATGGAGCCCTCTTTTCCTGGAGATGGCTGAACACCTGGCTGCTGATAGGAAGTAGTGGATTAATCCCTTGTTTTGCTTTGCTTGCATGGATAGCTTTTGCTTTACCTATTTAACTGCATTTATCTCAACCCATGTGTTTTCTCAGTTTTATGTTTGTGATTCTCCTCTCCATCCTGATGGAGGGAAGCGAGCAACAGGTTGTGTGGGACTGAGATGCTTACTGGAGTTAAGCCACAACGATCAGGGACAGAAAAGATTCACATTTAAAGTTCTTCTGCAAAAAGAAAAAAGAAACTTAAATTAGTAAACTTTTAGCCATGATGTTCCAAATTTAAACGTTAGGACAGAAAGAAACTGGGGAAAAATTCTGTGGAGAATCCAAAGAATTAATGCAGGTGAGGAGAAAGATTCTGAAATTTAGAAAGGACAAAGAGATGGAAGAGAGTCTGGGGTTCTTCCAAGCATAAAGGAGAAGAAGATCTAAGATGAGGTGCTGTATGGAGAACCTGATAAGTTCCTCATATTGTCCATCATGGGGGACTAGACAGAGGAGAGTCCTCTCCTGGATTTCTTGCAGCTATATTTTCTGAAAAACACACTAAAAACTTCACTGTTATCAGCTAGCAACCTGTCTCCAAGTGACTACAAAATATCCCTACGTGTATGATCCTTAAATCTACATGCTACCCCTAGGTCATCTGAGAACACCAAACTGCAAAAAATGCTGTGCTATAGAGATATGATGAGTAACAACATACACGGATGCTGCTTTATCCTGGCAACCAAAGTTCTGAAGCCAGAATTTTTATTTTAAGAGTGGGGTAAAATATACTGCAGTTAAAATATTATTTTTTGGGTGTTTGCAAACTGGGTCTTGTCCTCTTTCTCTTGGCCTTAAACCCATCTCTTCCAACAGCCATATCTGTTTTGAGTAGAACCTTTCTCAGCCACCACTGCCAAAAGTCCTGTCTATGCCTTCATGCCCAAAGAGGCATGTCATCAAACTAATTATATTTTTTTTTTCCTAGGGGCAGGGAAGGGGAGTAAGTGAGTAAAGGTAAGGGGAAGAACCTGGAGCAAGTACTTCATTGTTCAAGCCTGAAGGAGCAGGGAAGGCTGCCAGTCATGCAAAGCACCAGCAGCAAAACTCCAAGACAGCCCTGGAGCAGCAATAAGAAGGGAGCTGGCTGGAAAGGGGTTTTTAACAAATGGTTCTGCTGAAGCACATTTAGCTTCACAGACTTGATATCTCACAGTAATAGATGTAACATGAAAATTAACCTAAAAGCATATGTGACATTAATAAAGTTGGAGGAGAGACTTATTTCTATGGAGGGATGGGGTAATGATATGTTGTCTTCTGGTAGCTAGGATTAGACAGATTGGGAACTACAGCAATGAAGTTGAAATGCAGTTGGATCGTGAACAAGAGTTTTGGAAGAGGAATCACTGAGAATTCTGGTAGTCTTTTGGGCACGATTGCTGTTAGACTTACAGACAGAAGAGACATGAAGATTATGAAATCAAAGTTGTGTCAGATGTCAGCTAGGTGACATTAGAGATGAATGTGAAACATGAACTGAGGATAATGGAGTTGTGGCTGTGTCTATGCTTTCAAACAAAATGTTATACCCCCAAAATACATGGGAATTGAGTCATCATGACCTTTCTACATGACATTATTTCATCTATTGTATTCTCATTTACAGAAAGTAGCAGTTCTGTTTTCTTTAGTCTTCTGTAATCAGTTACAAAGTGCTGGACTACCGATAGGATAGACTGCTATTTGATCAAGATTTCTTTGGCACAGTTTTCCCTCCTAGAGTGTCTGAATGTCTTATTAATAGCTTTTAGCGCATTTACATTTAAATTCAAGTCATTATAATTAATGTATTCCATTGATATACTAATCTGTTTCTCAGTTTATGTCAGTTTGGGATCTTGCTACATCCCTGAGTATTTTGTGCTCAAATTAAAACTATTTAAATGTGACAATATTTTATGACATGTTTAATAAATTAATTGCAAAAGGTTAGCAATTTCATCGTGAACTGCTGAATTAATTTATCAATATGATTTTTCTAGTACTGTCATTTATAATCCACATTTGTTGTAAATATATACAGAAAAGTGGAAAATCAAAAACAAAGACCTGGAGTCAAGCTTCATTTAGTGCAGTACCTTCAGGTGGTCTGTGTTTCAGCAGTATTACCCGGATGGAACAAGCTCAGTTAGGACAGTAAGGTTTCATCCACTGGCTGAATGCTGTTTGGCTGTGAGTGGAGTCAGCTGCAGGACCCCATGCACTTTGAAATTCCCTGCTCTCAGCTCCTGGCTCTGGAGATGAGCATAGGCATTCATAGGTGATAAAGCTACTACAGTGGCAGATCTTGTGGTGCCAGACTGCTGCATTTGGGGACTTCTAAGGCCACTTTTTTCCTCCAGCTTTTCATTGCTTTGTATGCTACAGAAACGTGCGTGTTACTTGGGCATGTTGCAGAAAGGTCATTTGGCAGCCAAGGCTCCCTTTGTCAGTTTATACCCCCATAGTTAAGGTACCTACCTTAGGACAAAACAAAAAGCTTTGTCTTAGGGGGAAAAAATTGAAAAAAAATCTTAAAAGAAAAACACATACATACCTTTCTCATCTGCATGTACACAGATTTTGGACAGATTCTTTAAGTGAGGAAGTCTTTCCTCCACTTTTTTTTTTTTTTTTTTTTTTTTTCTTTTTCAATTCCACAGTGATAGACTGACCCTTGCTTTGAAAAACAGCTCTGCTTTTGAGAGAGGATCTCTCCTTGCTGCGAGTACTTGACCTCCCTGGTGAGTTCCGTGTAGCAGGTAGTCCAGGATCAATGGCCCTTCATCCCCTTTATTCCCATTATTCCCACAGGCAAGTTGCTCAGTCACTTTGGCTTTTGCTTCTTCTCTTATATTCCAGCTTCTCAGCTAGTCATTCAGTAACTCCTCCACCCCCACAACTAAGCTCTATTCCATAATGAGGACTCTGATACACCCCAATAACTTCCAAGACACAGGTTACATAGGAAAGTGGAGCGTTGGAGGATTAGATAGGAGGAAGGAGAAACAATATTCAGATTTTTTTTTAAAAAAAGGTCTGTGTTTAAGCTTAGGCAAATCTGCACCACATCAGCCTGTCCATCACAGACCAATTAAGTATATGCATGTATGCATTGATAAGGAGAAAACAAAAAGTCAGCATAAGCATATAGAATCTGTGTATCACATTGTGTAAGTGGTTTGTTATCTGCAGTTGCATCTGAGGAAAGCACAAGGGAGCCTACCTTATCAGCCCAAACTGGAGAGGAGGTTTGCTTTTGGATTTGTTTCTAATCTTGATTTTCAGTAAATTTGAAGGGTTTGTTCATTCTGTTTAAAATATCTTATCCAACACCTCTGATCTGGTAAAGCAAAAGGGGAGGTGTGGGTGTAAGGGCTTATTCCAGGAAGCCTTTCCAGTGGCTACACTGATGTTGTGCCCTGAGGAGTTTACCATTCCTTCAGTCACTTGGTTATAAAATCTGACATTCACAAACATTGTACAGGAAGGACTCAGCATACCCTCTGAGTAGCTTTCTATTTTATTTTTATCTCCCTGAATCAAGTGACAGGTGGGGAGTGGGAGAGGAAGTTACACTGCGGGAATATTTTAGAAATGTCCATAGGCTGTCAGTAAAGCCCTAGAAACCACAGCTATAAACTACTTTCACTCCCTGCCCCTCCTGTGAGCCCTTCTATGTCCCAATTATCATACAAAACTCTCACTTAGAAAAACTTTGTGTCGAAAATCCTAAGGCTTCTGCAAGGCAACAACGAAAATGTGGGTTCCTTGGGGCCAGGAAACAAGCTTTAATACTCCACCCACTTCACTAGCTCAAGAACTCAATAGGTAAGAGAGTGATGAGGAAAAAAATCAAGTAGCAATTGGTAACAACTACACAGTCATAATGAAGGGTTAATGAGTAATTAATAGTTACAGGCAGAAACAATACTTGCTGTAGCCCATCACTTCAAGACTATCAACTAGTGTGATAAGTAACCTAACAGCCTGCTGGGATTTTTAACAACTGATTAAAGATTTATTGAAAGAGCTATTCATAATTTATTAACTCTATATAAACTGTTATATGTACTCTTTGATTAAAGTGTGATAGAACAAGCTTATGATAGAAAAACAATTTCAGCACTTACCTTAAAAAAAGACTCTATTTAAGTAATACCAGTAAAAATTAAAGCTTGTTTTATTTAAAGGACAGTGGGAGGAGAGGGAGAAGTTGTTCTGTCTTGTTGAAGTAAACTACAATACGGCATTTACTAAATCCTCTTATTTTAAATAAAAGGATATTTCAAAACTAGTCTTTGAAATGGGAGGAACGTTGTATTCTGTCATAGGTTGACTTTGGCTGGATGCCATATACCCACCAAGTTGCCTTATCACTCCGCTCCTCAGCAGGATGGGGAGGAGAGAAAATAAGATGGAAAAAAACCCATGGGTCAAGATAAAGGCAGTTTAATAAAGCAAAAGCAAAGACTGTGCATGGAAGCAAAGGAAAACAAAATATTTATTCTCTACTTCCCATCAGCAAACAATGTCCAGCAACTTCCTGGGAAGCAGGGCTTCAGTATGCATAGTGGTTGCTCTGGAATACAAACATCATAATAATGAATGCTTCTCCCCCTCCGCTTTCTCTTAGCTTTTATTGATGAGCTGATGTCATATGGTATGGAATATGCCTTTGGTCAGTTTGGGTCAGCTGTCCTGCCTATGACCCCTCCCAAGATCTTGCCTGCCCTCAACCTAGTGGTGGTGGTGGTGGAGATGTTGGTGAGACACCCTTGATGTGTGCAGCACTGCTCAGCCGTAGCCAAAATACTGGTATGTTATCAACACCTTTCTAGCTACCAATACAAAGCACAGCTCTACCAGGGCTGCTATGGGGAAAATTAACTCCATCTCAGCCAGATGTGATACATATTCTAATGAGAGGAAGCTTTTAAGGAGAGCTGAGTTACTGACAACTCTGGAAAGTTTGTCTAAAAGGGGTGGGATGGTTGTGACTTGCTGTATGGCACTGAGACAGCACTTCCTCATTTCTGCACTTCAGAAGCACATTCCTCGCTTGGTCTTTAGTTTCACTCTGGAAAGAGATTATACAAACAGCAATGTCATTCATTGTTTACAAAACATTGTATAAAAATATCTGTATAATATGTCTGTAAAATATCTGACTGTAAGATGTCTTTTGTTCTGTTGGCCAACTTACACAAGAGCTGGAAGAGAACAAATTGTTTTGCTGTTCATTAGTTCCTGACATTTATAGTAGTTGTATATGAAGAGTGATAAAGAAGTGAAAGAAAAATCTTTATGTACTGGGACAAGAGGAAAGTCAAATTAACATTATCTGCCATGTGGTTCCTGCTCAAGAAAGGAGAGAAAGGGACTAATGTGATTTGCTGTCAGAAACACAGTTTTGAAATAGGTTTATTCGTATTTTTCAGCACATAGATGAGTTGTGACACTGAAAAATTTACTTTCTGAAGTAAATCTGGGGGTTTTGTTGTGTGTTTTCTTGGAGACAGGAGGTACCTTACCTCTGTCCTGCCCTATTTATGTAGTAAATCAGCTGTTGAGTTTTTAAAAGTATGTTATTGAGAAGTGACTTTACAGTATGATATGGATGTATGCTTTTAATATTCAATGCAACCAACAAAGTATTTTCTTATGTTTCAAAAAGACAATTCAGTGGAAGTTGAGGAAGGCCTGAACACCTCTAAGCTGAATCCTCTCTCAAGGCATGTGAACGTGCACATTGGGCCAGACATGCCTGTGCCTGTGCATCTGCCATGGGCACCACAATTGTAGCACAAAGCCCACTGGGTGCAAAGGTGCCTATTAGTGGAAACCTTTCCAAGAGCCATTCCTCATCAGAGGTGCGCTCCCCAATGTTGTGCAGTTCTGCAGCCTCTTTACTGTGCTACAGCCCCAAAATTTTCCTAGGGATGCTGCTGGTGCTGCTTGTCACAGAGCAGAAAAGAAACCGAAATATTATGCTCTGAATGCATGGGCGGTGATCTCCACAGTTAAAGAACAGAAGGCTGGCGCCAAAATATACATCTTGTGCTGGATATAAAAATGTGTGATACCACCTGGTGTGGCTGGGTGCAGAGGTGCCAGAGGAAGGAAGGGCAGGAGGGCAAGAGCAGAGCAGAAGATGGCATAACTGTACACAGCTTCCTTGCCTTGGCCTGGGTCGAGCAGGCAAAGCAATGAGACATGCAGCTAATTTCCGAGAAGCTGAGCTCAGTATTGCCTCATCTCATTTAGGCATCTAAACGTTACTTCATAAACAAGGGAGACAAATAGTTCCAGAAGCACCTCTGACCAGTCTTTTGCACCTTTCTTAGCATTAGATGCTTATTAGACAAATAAGGATCTAATGCTCATGAGAGTCTAGGGTGACTAGCTTCAGTGTGGGCAATTACCTTCCATATTTGGGGTGTATATTGACCACAAACAGAGCTGTAAGACCTGCTATTTCTCAGCAAATAATATAAGTGGCAATCCCAGCAGGTCCCTTTGAATGCAAAGCCTCAGTGAGTCATACCGATCAAATCTGTTTAAACCTGTCTCTGGTTTGTGTTTTCGAATGTCCTCATATACTTTCATTGCTAAATATAGCTGTTCGAACTGCAGTTTTACAAATACATTAGAACGCCTTGTATATCTGAAAAGCTGCAGAAAAAAACGGTCCTGAAAAGTTGGTCCCATGATGAGCAGTTTTAGCTATGTATTACTTGCCTTTTCCTCCAGACTTTTAGCTCTCTTTTCTCAGTTTATGGACAGAAAGAAAAAATGTGCAATTTTTTTCAGATCAGTTAATGAAATGTAGTGGAAATATGCATGAAGTCGTTCTGTCATATAAGTAGTCACAACTTTTCTGCAACCTTTCAGTCTTATAGCTACAATGCAACCAATGTGTTTATTTTTTATCATGTTTATTATTACACTCAGTGACATATAAGAACTCAGTTTCAAATTACATCTTACCACTATCCATGTGTGTTAGTTTACCTTTAAATTTGCTAAAGAGAAATAATGTAATATTAGTATGAAATGCATCAAAGTGTAGCTCTGGTGCTCTGGACCCATAAGAGATTTCATCCAGCACCACTGAAGTCAATGTGACTGCTGCCATGTACTTAAATCAGAACAGGAGTGGACCTCTGGTCATCTGAGGTTTCAGTAGAAAATGAGATTAGACTAAGGTTAATTAAACACAAGATAAATCATTGAACCAAAATATAAAGAAAGGTAGAAAAGAGAGCCTAGAGAAACACAACCTATGAGAACAGGATTAATACAAGAAAAAAAAAAAAAAAAAAAAAAAGAAATAACTTTCTATTAGTTTGAATTTTAAATTAAGAATACAAATATATAAGACATAAGTATTTATTACATACATGAATTACCAATGATTTTGTTTTGAAAATCTTTGGTCAGAAAGGAATGAAGAAGCATAAAAATCTCAGGCATTACCATCTTCCTGAATCAGTGACACAAGTAAAGACGATGATCAGAGTGCTAAAGGGTGAAGTTCTCCTCATCATAAATTTTAGATCATTTATTTTCTTTCTTTTTTTTTTCCACAATCATGTAATATCCTGAATTTTTTCAAAAAGACATACTGAGTGCCACCTAGTAAACCAGGCTCAAGACCCTTCTCTATTCAATGGTCCAGTGCATATGAAAAGGGGAAGGTTGTTCCACTGTCCCCTGAACAGGACAGAATAAGAAAGAAGAGCATCATTGTGTGCTGTGGGCTGCAATCATGGCGGTCCTGTACAACGGGAAAGAACAGAAAGCAAGAACTCAAAATTAAGTGATCTGTCATTGAAACATCATGCCAAGTTACCAATATCATATCTGTTGTCCCTCCTGTCTCTGTCTCTCTCTGACTTAAAAAAGAAACCACAAATCCTGGACCTGAAGTAAATTTATGGTCACTCAGATTTTGCACTAAGTAATTTCAAAGAGATCTTTTGGTGGGTTTTCATTTTTCAGTGGCAAAAACTTATTGGAAAATTCCTGGCCAGTGGTAGCCTTAATAGGAAAAGTTTCTCCCTGGAACTTCTGGGTAAAGATAGGAATAGATTAACCAGATGAGGGCATCAGCAGGTTTCCTCCAAACTGTTCATGTAAGAGGACACAAATGGGGAAACATGTCTTCCCTGACAAAGGAATGTTGTGTTGCTCCTTATTCCTATATCTGAGCAAACAAACACACACGTACACCCCTCTTTCTGCCACACACATTTTCCTATCTATTAATCTAAAGAGTGATACATATAGTAGTCTGCATGCCTGCTATCTAGTCCTAGAACAACAATAATGTTATTTTATAAAAGGAAATTTCGGACTCCTAACTGTTATCAGGCTTCCTTCCTAGAGACATTTTATCCATCTGCATTTTTGTCACACTTTCCTGATCAGTTTTCCTCTTTGCACTTTCCCATTGGTCTCCAGCTACCACAGGGGTGGAAGCCAGAGCTGTGCTCTGCTTCTGCTCTTCTGGCCCCTTTTGATTGTCTTGATTTCCAACCTGGGAAATAGCACAGGCTCCATCAATACACTTTATAACCAGTCATGATACACAAGTGTAGGATGTATGATTAAATTCACTGAAGATCGAGTAAAAGAAAACAGGGTTGGAAAAGAGATCATCTAACCTGCGGAAAGATCAGAGCAGTCTACCTCTCGCTAGACCTTAGAAGGTCACCTGACTTGTCCTACCCATTTTCAAGGAGAAGAAAAACAAACCAAACCAAACAAACAAACAAAAAACCACCACAAATTTATCCAGACACCTTTTTACTGTTTAACTATTCTGCCTGCTATAATGCATTTCTTAACCCCTAATCATTTTGCAAATTAAACCTATTGCTTCTTATTCTAGCTAAAGTGACTATGACAAGACAGTTTATCATCATAATCTTTGAAACTAACCTTCCATGCATTTAAAGTCTGCTTTCATGACTTCTTTACTCTAAACTAGATAACTCAGCTGCTTTAGATTTTCTTCAAACGTGATGTTATTTAATTCTCTGATCATTCTTGTTCTTGCTGTTTCCCCCCAATTCCAGATTCTCTGGATCTTGTTTTTCAGAGTTCTTCCACTGCATTTTTTATCATATCCAAATAAAAGGATTATTCCACACCTTAATATATATATTTGTACACACAAGTGTGATACTCATAGGCTGGTTTTATTTCTCTTTGGGTTTTTTTTTTGTTTGTTTGATTGTTTGTTTTATAAAAGGATGATGTTCTTGATGTGTTCATTCTGTCATCCCTACACCTCCCAGATTCTAGACAGATGCTCATTCCTATCTAGTAGAAAACTTCACATTTATCTTTATTGAATTATAACCATTTCCCCAGGCCATTTGCCAAAATTAGTTTGAATTCTAATCCTGTCTTTCAAAGTGTTCTCAAACCCTTCCCAGCATGGTGTTATTTGCAAAAAAAACCTGTGTTCTCTACTCCAGTATCAAAGGTTATTAATTAAAGCACTGAATAGTACCTGGCCCAGAAGAGGCAACTCCCTATTTGCTTCAATTTGGGAATGCACCATCGACATGACTCCTTAAATATTTTTTTTCCAAATGTATCTGGAGAGTTTACTTTCGTCCCTTTACCAGTTGCCTGCTGTGTGTCAGACAGTTGTCCTAATTTTTCTTGAGAAGCCTTGCTTTCCTGACATTCCTGACTGGGTGAACCATAGTACATCTACACCAGGCAATGTACACAGCAATGTTGCTTTCACCACTGCTGTAAAATCATTGCATTTCACAATCTGTGGGTCCTCCTCAGTATTTTTTTCAATTGATAAAATTTAGTTTGTAGATGAGATTAAGGCAGGAACACAGAGGTAACAGTTGATTACAGGCAGGGGGTTATTTGTTTGTAAGAAAGGCTGTTAAAAACAAGGGAATGAGAAGAAGCTCCTAAGAAGTTAGATGACCTCTTCTAAACTTCATGCTCAATATCTTTCCCGTGTATCAATTTTTTTCTCCTGTTTTGTATCTTCACTCCTCCTGACAGGATATTCCCTTACGCTTGGGAAGTACCAATCACCCCATGACTGCTAGTATGATGTAATGATTAAAAATAATATTGAAGTAACATTATGTGATAGATTCATAAATTTATTTTCTCCATGACACCAATAGTTTTAATGTTTGGTAAATACAGTCAGTCAAATTCTTCATTTAGATAATATCTTCTTTTGTATTTTAATTCACAACATGTTATTTGTACAGAGAAAGAAAGCCAGAGAGATCTGTCATCTGGAAAACTAAAAAAAAGTAAAGACAGCCAACACTGAAACTGAATTGCCTTGTTTGCCTTGTTTGTGATCAATTATATCACGAGCACATCAGATAAAAATAACAGAATATTTCAGGTTTTTTTGTCAGGAGTCATTTCTTTAAAGTATTATTGGTTTGAGTTTGTTTTCATTCTACATATATATTTCGAACAGAAAATAATAAATAACTGTTCATATCATAAGAGCACTGTTATGTACAAAAGGAGAAATCAAAATGAAACAGATGGATATATCAGGCATGAGATTATGATCAGTACCTGTGTCTTACTCTATATTTCCTGTAGTAAATCAATCACCTTTGACAATAGGTAGGTAGAAGGCCACTGAAAATGGTAGACATATAATTTTAAAAACATGTTCAGCTTATAGAGAAGCATGAACCACTGCAGACTAATGACCAGTATAAATGCAAGTTTTTATTACTGCTTCCTTCAGTCTCTCAGCCCCTTCACTCCCTGGTATTTGCAACAGTCGCTTTATTGTACCTTGTTATAAGTGAAGTTGAAGGCACTTCTCTGTAGAGAAGTCTTTTTTTCTCTCTGTTCATACAGTGGTTACCACAATGTAGTCAGGACCTAAAATGGAGCCAGCTGGGAATCAGAACTAGTGAAATAACAATATCAGTAATAATAATATTTTCAATTATTATTATCGTTAGAAGTTAGATATATTGTACACTCAAGGTTTAAGACGGGAGAAGTTCTGTGCCAAAGGGCTTTACATGAAGAACGATCCAAATTCCATTATGAGCCAGACAGAATCAATCATAGAATCATAGAATCATAGAATCATAGAATCATAGAATCATAGAATGGCCTGGGTTGAAAA
>NW_010134054.1:0-4055 GCF_000699245.1 Pterocles gutturalis | reverse complement strand
AGGCTGCCCAGGGCCCCATCCAGCCTGGCCTTGAACACCTCCAGGGATGGGGCATCCACAGCTCCTCTGGGCAACCTGTTCCAGTGCCTCACCACCCTCTGAGTGAAAAATTTCCACCTAATATCCAACCTAAATCTCCCCTCTCTTAGCTTAAAACTATTCCCCTCGTCCTGTCACTATCAACCCCTGTAAACAGTCCCTCCCCCTCCTGTTTATAGGCTCCCTTCAAGTACTGGAAGGCCACAATGAGGTCTCCCCAGAACCTTCTCTTCTCCAAGCTAAACAAGCCCAGTTCCCTCAACCTTTCTTCATAGGAGAGGTGCTCCAGCCCTCTGATCATCTTAGTGGCCCTCCTCTGGACTCGTTCCAAGAGCTCCACGTCTTTCTTGTGCTGGGGGCCCCAGGCCTGGACACCACAGATGGGGTCTCAGAAGAGCAGAGTAGAGGGGGAGAATCACCAAGAAAGTCTAAAGGGCTTTGGGTTTGGCATATGGCTCAGTTTGCAACAGTTAATCTCACCACTTAATATAAATCTCCACCTATTTCTTGTACATTGATGGTACTGAGTGCTAATTGTGACTCCTTTTTCATGGAATCTTTAGGTTTTGCAAAAGAATTTAGACTTCGGTTTGTAATTTTTTATTATTATTTCCTCACTGCATCTCAGACTATTTCTGCAGACATAAGAATGAACTTGCTAAAAGAGTTGGGTGAGTGGAAGACTGTAAAATAGAACTCACTCTGCAATACTTTGTCTATAGCACCTGGGCTGATGGAAGGATTCTCTGTTAAACTTTGAATGAATTCACTAACAGTTATCATAGCTATTAACAAGGTAACTGCTTCCAGCTTTTTGCACAGAAATAGCTACTACAGTTTTTCTTCCCAGAAAAGTTTCCTCATCACAGCAGTGAAAGGAGTAAATGGCTTTTTTGAACACCTCAGTTCACAAAACCAAGGAACCTCTAACTCTTTATCTCATGAGACCAACTTTCATGGTGGTGTGTTTCCAGACTTCATAAATATGACCAGAAAGGATGTTTGTTTAATCACTAAATGGTGCAGGATATCATGTACCTGTCCACATATTTTAACAACTTTCCAGTTCACAGATGGCTTTCTTGTCACTCTTTGTAAGGGTATCACTCAAAAATTTCTCTGGTAATTGTGAGTATTGTTATAAGGAGGTTTAGCTAGGTGCTTCTTAGCCCTTGTGTGCTTCCAGAAGATAAGAACCCAGATGAAAATATTTGGGGGTTTTTTTCCCTCCAAAAAAATTACACCTGCTGTGACTGCTAAGGCAATGAATATGTGAGTAATCTAATACTGTAATGTACAAGACCAAAATGTACTATAACGTTTTGTAAAGATTGTAGCATTTTCTGTTGATAGGTCCTCCATATGACAGCTTTTTGTTTTCAGTATGTGACCTCCTCTATGAAATGTTGGGTTTGAAAAGCCATTGAATAGCATGCCTTTCAGTTCACAAAGAGGGATAGCATAGGCCACAGGGAGCTGCAACTCACTCCTGTATTTTATAAAAGCAATTTCATTACTGTCATGTTCCCTACATGGTGTTCAAATTCTGAAACAGCCAAAGCTGTCCCTGTTTTGCTCAACCTAGCAGTCTGAAATTTCAGAAGACATTAAAATTCTCCTCAAGTTGAACATGTCGTGAAACTTTAATTTTCCCATTTTCTTACTGAAATTAAAAATAAAAGCTTTTAATAATTCCTAAGAAATGCTGCTTTTATTTGCCAAGTTTTAGTTTCTTTGGATGATTAGTGTGTGTATTATTTTCTCTTACGTGAAATGAGAAATATTATTGGCACTAGTTCATAACTGTCAGGGTTAAGAATACTATATTTATGTCTCATTACAATCCATTCACCAGCTTCCAGACCTTGGGTCCCCTGGGAATGTCAAAACTCCACATGATGTCTCTGAATGGTGGATTTTGTGTTTGCATATCTGGAGTAGCTGAAAAATGTGTTAAACCACATGTGCTACAACAAGAAAGCTCCTTATTTTCTGCATAACTACAGGGATTAGATCAAAAGAACACATTTTTCTCAAATGCATAGCAGAAATTAAACTCAGCAAATTACTTCTGTATCTGTTTTCCTATTTGTTTGTTGTATTTTTTTATTTTCCCAAAGAGAAGAAGTGAAATGCACTCGTTGACTAAAATATCAAGTTTTGGCTGAATCACAAGCCCCCGTCCCAGAGGATGAACCACTGCCAATGGGTCCTACACATTGCAGGATCTGAGCTTTGTGAAAGAAGAAAGATTAGACAAAATGCTTAGGCTCGAGGTTGATAACAATGCCTCAATTACAGTACAGGGTGCATTAATAATTTTTGCAAATTTTGATGCTTGGAAAAGGAGAGAGTTTAGGGTTTAGAATTCAAAAGTTTTTTCTCTTTGGAAGCCAGGATTTTGTTTTGGGAATATCTGATCTGTTTTTATATGCCTGAGATGGCACAGTATTTTAATACTGAATTCATTCAGATAATGACAAATAAAATAAGGGTAAATATCTTTGTGAATAGTTAGGAAGATAATTTTCTGGCAAAATTCTTACTAATACATGCACTGAATAGGACTATGAACTAGATATAGGTTCATAAGTCCTGTTGACTAAAGTAAGGTCAGAATTGAGCAACATGTATAAGTTATTGAAAGTCATCAAATGTTCTGTACGCATGCTACAAGAAATCTGATATAATTGCATTTTAATTGGGAGGAAAAAAGGGGGCAATATATTGTAGAAACATAGCTAAGAATTTAGAAATGCATATGCTTTAGCAGTGGAGATGAGGAATCACTGGACAATGGGAAAGGATGGCTTCTCTGCTGAGTGGGTTAAGAATGGATGCAGTTTTAGAAACTCTTTTTGCAACGCAGCATAAATTCAAATTACTGAGCTCAGCATTGGGGTAACTGGATGAAATTCCAGGGCTAGCAACAGAATAAGTGTCTGACTAGATGATGAATTGATGTTTTCCAGACTGAGAATCTAAACATTTAAGAGTTCCACAAGCAACACACTCTCCTAGGAGATGAATGCCATTCACCCAGCATGTTCACGTGTATCTAGAGGTTATCCCTCCATGACTAATGGCTAAAGATTCTTATTTAATTTTGTTTATGGTCAAATGCATTGTGAGTCAAAATACCATTCAGAAGGAATGTGCTTCGTTCCCAAATAAGTTGTGCTATCTCTCTGGCAGATTAACATTTTAAGTGGATGCAAACACTAAAGGACAAATTGTGATCCATAATTTGTCCTACTGAAGATAAGGTAAAATGACACCAGATTATCTGCTGACACTTGATAGTGTTGAAGACTACTACAAGCGTAGCTCTTCATTTGACTGGAGAGATGTTTTCAGCTTTATGTTTTGTGCATCTTGCACAGAAGCCCAATACTGTGTAAGTGTAACAGGAAAAATTATATCATATGAGGTAGACAGTGGAATACATTAATGTTTTACACACCACATGGTGATGGCCCCCAAAAAAGCAAGACTTTCTGTTAAAAGCAATGAAGTAAGGGAAAAAAAAGTATGTGGAAATATTTTTATGCAGCAGTCAGTGTTTTAAGGTATTTGATACAAATGCACAACAGTGTATTTTGAAGTGACTCAGACTTTTCCTCCAAATTTAAAGTGCTGCCAGCTGTCTTCAGAACACTGTAAACCTAAAAAGCTTTTTTATAAATAACCCTATATCTGAAAACCTATCTATTTTCATTTTAGAAAACTATTTTTCCAGACTGAAAGATTAGTCCCAAATGGAGAGAAGTCTTCAATTCCTCTCACAGAGTGTATTTCACATCATTCACCCATACACATTTCTGAGGAGAATCTAGGTGACAAACTCTTACCCTGTGAGACTGTGAGTTCTAATCTGTCACCTGAAATACATACATACTTTGTAAAGAGAGATTCAGAACTTTTTTTTTTTTTTAACTTTGTAGTTAAACTGTAGTTTAGTGAAACTTAATTCTATTAGGTCTATTAGGAAGGGGGCAAAATAAGGGCTACTGGGG
>NW_010134053.1:72593-99810 GCF_000699245.1 Pterocles gutturalis | reverse complement strand
TTCTGTGATTCTGTGATTCTGTGTGAAAAGAGTTGCTTTTCCTAATCTGTCACTTCTGGTGTGTGGGCTTTGTCAGATTTCCCCCAAATTGTGCTCTGCTCTCTGCATCCCTTGAATGAAACAATACCCACAGAGCGCAGCAAAACTACACTAAGGATTAACTGGAGAGAGGAAAAAAAAATAAAATAAAATAACAAAAAACAAATACCACCTCCAACATCCACTAGCACATGGTTAGGGAAAGGATGCCAAAACAAGGCAAATGTAGACAGATGCTTCCCTCAACATACCCTCTTATCCCCTGGCAGTCTAAGCTTTAGGGACTTTAAGAGCTAGAGGATCCATCACGTTAGAAGATCCAATAGACCTTCTCTAGATAAAGTTATTTTTTTAACCAGTGTACAATGTCTGCAACTAAATGAACTCCATTAAGGGGCTTCCTCGAGTGCAAAAGAGATGAGGCTGATGTGCTGTATACAACCTAGTAGGGTGGATATAATTCCCTGCAGTATCAAAAGACAAGATATATCGGAGCAGATCACCAAAAAAAGTTAAACTAAGATACTCTGTGTGCCCTGAGTAGTTAAGACAGTTTTTCTGCATCATGATATATGAACTGACCAGTTTGTACCAGAGGTAACTCTGCCGTGTGCAATGTAGGCATGCTCTAAAACTCAGTGGGTGTGATTCATCTCGCCAGACTCCCAACGTCTGCAGTGCAACTGCCTCTAATGGAGCTGGGCACCTGCCTGGAAAATAATGGGCACTTTTAGGAAATGATGCAATTGACCTACTCTGGCATGAAATGAATCATGTCTCCAAAATACTTGTTCCTCACACAGAGCCGACTGGCAGGCTGGAGTTCAGGTGCCGATCTGTGTGTTTGGTCAGAAGAAATGTCACTCTGTTCCCGGGACAAATATAACTCAATCTGTCGCACGAAGCAGAAGAAGAGAAAGTAGAAAGTTAGCTTTATGCCTGATCCGGAGACTAGCAATATCAACTGAAGGACTTCCACTGATTTTATACCTAGTCTGAATTTGTCACCTGCATGACTCTCTAAAGCACTTTGCCCCAAACAACTTTTCTGTAATCTATACTGCTATTGAAAACTTCCTTCCTCCCTCCCCAACACATCCTGAGATACTGGTATATTCCAGATTTTAGATCAGTCTTGACTTTGAGGAGTATGAATTTGTGATCCCATGCACTAGCACCCTAAATAACCAAAAGTTTGCCTTTCTGACATTTAGGGCCCTGACTCTACTTTTTGCCCATCCTGTACCCCTCAAGATTGGGAATTCTCTTAGACTGCTGCAGCCCAGGCTACATCCCACCCCAGTCTTGACCTCTCTGATAAGTTCTTCCACATTAGAGAGCAACAGGTCCAGCAGCACCTCTCCTCTGGTCAGACTCTCCATCACCTGGACTAGCAAGTTGTCCTCAACTCACTCCAGCACTTTCCCAGACTGCTTGCCATTTGCTGCACCACTTTTCCAGCAGATGTCCAGGTAGTTGAAGTTCCCCATCAGGATCAGGACCTGCAAGCATGAGTCTTCCTGCAGTTGAAGAGAGAACTCTTCATCTCCTTGATCCGTTGGCCTGTAGTAGACACCAACCACAAAGTTTTCTTTGTTGGCTTGGTCTCTAATTTTCACCCATGAACTCTCGATCTGCGCATTGCTGTTCTTCAAAGATAGCTCTGTGCTATCAATCCCATTTTTGGCATGGAGGGCAACTCCCCACCTCACCTTCCTTGCCTGTCCCTTCTGAACAGTTTAGAGCCATCAATCACAGCTCTCCAATTATGTGATTCATCCCACCAAGTTTCTGATTATAGTTTTCCACCTGGGCAGCAGCTACCAGCTCCTCCTGTTTGTTTCCTATGCTGCATACATCCATGAAAAGGCACTTGAGCTGGGCCATCAGCCACATCACCTTTTTAAAGGAGTTCACCCTAACTCCCTTGAGGTAATTGGCAGGTGTTTCCTTGTTGCTTCCTGATGCCTCAGCACCTGTTTATCTTTTGTAGATAAAGATATCAGGTCTTTCCTAAAAAAAAAATAAATAAATAAATAAAAACAAACAAAACAAAACCAAGAATAACCACAAAACAACCCACAAAAAACCCACAGCTTTACTTCTAATTCTTTTCTTTTTTTAATTTTCAATGTCTTAAAACCCACCAGGAACTAACAAAATAATGCCTTTTTCAAAAGGATAGTGTGCTATATATTCTTTAATGGAAAAAACTCTTTGCTTGGAACGTTTCGTTTTTAATGAAGCCATGATTTTCAATAAAAAAGAGTTGATACAGAAAGTTTTACTATTTTTAGTAGAAAAGTTTACAGTCTCTCCTATGCATCACAAAAAATATTCTGCAGATCATCTTTAGTAACATTTTAAAATACACATATACAAAATTCTGAGCTGAAACCAAGGTGGTGTTTTTCATATTCAAGGAAATAAAGTTGATATTCTATCTGAACTATGAAAAACACACACAGCCTCTCAGTCAGATATAAAGATAATCCCCAAAGACATTCTTCTGTATTTTTATTGAACAAAAAGGAGGAAGACACAGGGGGAATACAAAGAGATAAGCATTGTAATTAAAGCAAAAGGTATCAGTAAATTAGACAGGGAAAAAATAGCCTATAAGCTCCATTATGAAGTACAGACTGTAAAGACCAACAGATGACATCCATAAAAAAACCAAAACCTCTACAAATAGCAGGGGACTTGCAAATAAGCCAAATCATCAAATTGCACATGCAGGTCTGTAGGGTTGCGTGTGAGCTAGGTGCCAGTTCATTAACCCAAACGACCTACAGTGCTGCAAAATCAGATTATTGTTGAGTCTGCCATTCATCAGCTCCTCTCTGCCTTGAACTCCTGCTCCTGCTTGGGAAATAATTGTGCAAGATTTACTGAGAGCAACGTGATCTGGGGCCTCTTGCTCTTCTTTGATAGCATCAGCATGTCTCAGGTCAGCTCAGCACAGGTGGAGTTCACCAAAAGAGCCCACCCGATTCTCTTCTGGCTTATTCAGTTCCTCAGACAGAGCCCACCTATGTTGCATCAAGGACCTGATTCCTCATAAAACTTTTGGGAAGATCTTCCCTCTGGAAAAATGAGCCATAACTCCTGAATGATATGAGAGATCTCACAGACATCATCTAAATGGTTGAAAGAATAATCAGAAAAGCCACACACTAGCAATAGATGGTTTTAGGCTGGAAATAAAAAGAAGGTTTCTAATCATGGCAAACACAGGGGTCTGGGATAGCGTCCCAGTAGAAGCATGCATATGGACTGGAGTCAGAAATCACGCCAATTTTAGGATGAACCTCGACAGACTTTGGCTGTGGATGATGGTGATACCTCAGGATCTGATGCTATGATCATTAAAGTCCTTCTGAATCCCATGCTCTATGTTGCCAGTTTTTCCTGGCAAACTGTGAAACATAAACTGTTTTCAAGCCTTTCCTCCTACTGCACCAAGAAGGGAGAGTGAAGCCGTATGAGCAAAATGACATCTTATATTACCTTCTCTCTTCTCCACCTCATAAAAATTTTCTTCATTTCTCAGTGTGATTTAAGACTTTATAAGAAGCAGATTAAATAAAGCTCATTTTTAACAGTTCTTTTTTTTCCCTGTTTACTTATTTGTTTTGATCAGCTACAGACAATGCATGCACTGGCAAACCATAAAACACAGATCTGATGTCTGATTAACAAGACTTATATTGCCATCTTACTGGGCAGAAAAAATGATGCAATCTTTTTATTTTATTAACAATGAAATAAATATATTGTTCCTGAGAGTCTGGAACAACACGCAGAAGCATGGAGCAAGACCAGCAGCCCCAGGAACACGGTCACTCCAGGGTAACACATGATTGAAGCCTGATTTAATGTCAGAAATGTGGAAAATAAGACAGAAGGATGGAAAAAAAAAAAAAAAAAGTGGACTGAGCTCTGCAGGCATTCATTAATATTTGCCATGTTTTTCCCAAAATCCTCTACTGGTCCTCGGTGAATCCCAGGCTAAGTGTTGAGTTTGGGGGATTCCAGTCTCTCCCAGCCTGACCCCAGCAAAGCACGCCTACTCAGCATGTCTTGGTAGCACATCCCCCAAATTCACTTTGCTTTCCTGAACACGATGAAATTGTGACACACACAAGCCAGGTCTTTAAGCAGGTATGTCTTTTCAATTAACAAATTCTCCAAATTATGAAGAAAACAAGACTGAAGGCTAGGCATGTTGCACCCATGATTTTTTAATTATTTTTTTACTATTATTATTATTTAAAACACTAAATAAGAACTTAGAAACCTTAACTCAGTTTTTCTTGTGATTGTACAATAAGCAGATCAAAAAGACAAATGAGAAAATTTATCTTTGCATCCATTTGGAGCTGAGATCCCAATTTGGAACCCAGATTTAAAATCCTGCTCCTGCAGAGAGCATGATATTGGTATGTAGAGCACCAGGTCTGTTCCTGGCACCGGCTGCAAAAATGGCTGCCGGCTGCACAAATGGCTGCTTGGGGACACTGAGCCCCCGATGTCATTCTGCTGGGGGAAACCTGTCATGCAGGGAGAGGGATAGGTCAGCTCAGAGCAGGCTTTCACCAGGGCACTCCGCTCCAGAGCGAGCACATTACAGAGAGAAGCTGGAAACCCATGAACTGCCTTTTACGCTGCTGCAGCGTGTTTACAGCAGATGCAGCACATTGGCACTGCACGGACGTTCTCGCTGCAGAGAGCGTTTCTAACACCCATCACAAACACTTAGTGGAAGGAACATCAGGCTAGCTCTGAAAAAAAACAGCCAGAATGTAATCTTCTGAGAGAGAAAAGGGAAAGATAAATTTGCCAAAGATAATCTCTCTACACATTAATTTTCATTTCTTCTCTTAGCTTTAGCCAGGAATCCAGATTGGTTTCTAGTTGTTTATTTTAGCTGAATTAATCTACGAAGGACCATTTTCATTGTATTTCCATTAGATACAGATGCCATCACTATGTGCCAGTGCATATTACCAGGCAATTAATCTCCAGAGTTATTATTTTCCTTTTTATTGAAAGCAAATATTCCTGAGTTCAGAAAGCCATGTAAAGGCTTGGAACAGCTTAGCTAAATTCCATGCTAAAGGCACGATGCTGTTTGGAAAGAAATTCTCTGTAAAACTACAAGACTATGCTCTTTTCTAGTATAATTTGTCCCTAATATAAAGCAGACTTCCCATAGTTTGAGTGTCTTTGCAAGCTCCCGTGACATTATCACTCAAAACTCTTACTCCTTTGTTACCCACTGTTAAAATGAAAAGTTCTTTTTCCGGCACACACAAGCCGGAGGTGACACAATTAAATGAAACTATTTTTTTTTTAGCAGGAATTAAATGACAAATAAATTAGGATTGGCAGCCTCTTCACTGGGGAGCAATATATCAGCTTCCTAAGTTCAGTAAAAAAGTATTCTCCCCTCAGCCTTTGATCTGCTATCTTCAATTACTATTTCCATCTTTAAAGACAGCCAGTCCAAAGCTACACCATAGCTACATATTTATGAATGTGGTTCTCACTTGATGAGGTGGCCAGAGGTCGTGTGAGGATATGAAGTGAGCCAAAGCTGTAATCAGCTTTTCAAAGTGCTACCAGAAACTGGAGTTTCCAAGAGCAAAATCAGCATTCATTACCATTATTTATTCCAGGAGTTCGAAGGAGGGAACCAGAGCTCCACCTGCACGGTAACTGCAGGACCAGCCTCCTTCCAAGCATTCCTGTCTCGGGACAAGACCTAGAGGAGCCCTGCACCACCCAAACACCATTCGCTTTGTCTTGCTGGAGAAAGGCTGAAGCTTCCACACCTCTGTCCTTCTCCCACCCCTGTGGCACCCAAAGGTGGCAGTTAATAATGCATTTCCTCATACCCTGGACATGGCAATCTGTCCCCACCTTAGCTCCTCTACCTGCCCCAGTCCTGGGTTACAACCATCAACTGTCTTAAAGTATCTCCAAACTCCTCCTGGACTCTAGTTGGCTTCTCAATCCACCTCCTCCTCAAACTGGGACTCTTTGCTGTGGGAGCCCTCCTTCCCAAAGCCCCTCGGATGTTCTCATCTCCTTTCCCACCAAAAACACCGAAGATAAAAGGCAAATTTTGGAGGAAATGTCTTTCTTAAAAAAAGAGCCACGCCTTGATATCTATCAGGATTCCCCTCAAAGACAACAGGATTGACAGCTTCATCTCAAACTTTGAAACAGTTTGACTTTGAACTATGAACAGCAAGGGCCTTTTGTTATTTTTAGTGCTAATCATGTACTTACTTGTCATTGCTATTAACTACGTACACTGCAGGCATACCAAGTGTCTCACTGCAGTGCAAGTGCATAAGGTGAGCCAGAACATGTCCCTTTGCACTTGCAACAAGCCTTCTGAGGAGGGCTAGCTTTCAGGTTTTAGTTCAAATGCTTAATATTCAGACCCTGCCATGGATGTTATTTGTCTCTCTAGTTGACATCCATTCCAGAACCAGCAGCAGAAAATACAACGTATAAAGAACACACTAAAAATACAGGAACCCTTGTCACCCTTTTGTGACGCAAGACCCTATGTCACCATTTTACTGTACCAGAAATGTTTGATCAAAGAAACTTGCTTCTTTTTGGTTTTTTTTATCCCTAGTTAAAAAAGTATGGCCAAAGTACGTATTATGACTGAACTATCACCAACGGCAGATGGAAACCTTGGAAAAGGTTTCTGCACAATGCACAAGATTATCATGGAGCTAAATAGCATAGGATAGGCCAAAAAAGGTTCATGGTCAAGTAGACTAAAATAAGTCAATGAAACGCAACACTGTGAGGACTGCAGTGACTGACCAGTGCTGTGCGTGAAGACCCCGTCTGCATCAGGCCCCTTTGCTCCAGGCTGTGGGTTGTCCCTGCCCCTTCCAAATAAAGTGAAAAGTAAATTTCATAAATCGTGACTGGCTTTGTCATTAACTAATAGAAAGGGCATTGAAATGCTGTATTAGTCCATTGGTGCTATTCCCAAGCAAGAAGGCGAGGAAGAGAGTTTTGTTTGTTCTACTGAAGTGACTGGGGAGAGCAAGGGCGAGCAGTGACACAAGCTGTGATACTAGTGAAGTGGCCTAGTGAAGGAAGCCTGGAGATATAACAAAGGCGGGGTCTGGTGTGTGCCTGGTGCCGTTTTAGATGCTTTAGAGAAGTCACCTGGCTCCGGATGCTTCTTCAGACATTGCTGCCAGCCCATGTGGACACCTCAGGTACCCTGGGGCACCTGGACAGACACTGGCCTCACACATTTAGGCAACCCAATCCCACTCCAAGTCTCCAGTTTCCCATGCACACACTTTTTAAATGATCTAAAGAGCTTTTTTGTTCTCAGTGTGTACTCTGCACGGCCTGTGCATGTGACTGGTGTCTCCACACAGCCCAAAGTCCCTGGATGCTACCCTAGCACAAGTTATTAAAATGTAGGCTGAATCAACGCTCGCTTATTACTCTTGCATTAAAAAGAGGGGATACAGCTTCCTTTAACGTAAAAAAAGCCCTCAGAGCACGCACGCGGAAGTGGCCACCTCACCAGCCGCAGCGCAGAGCCTCCGTGGGAGAAGACCCAACAAAGGACCACAAAGGTCCGTCCAGCCAAAATCCACGTTGACAGCAGACAACGGAGGCTTGCCTACCAAATATCCCGCTCAGATGTTCGAGGCTTGACAGAAACGAGAAAGGAGCGGAGAAGCAAGGACACGAGGGAAACGCTGAGTGCATTATACATGAAGGATATCTACACTGATGATAGCTGGACACTTTATAAGAAAGCAGTCCTGGACCAGAACATGAATGTTACAAGAGCCTATCTAAAGAAATCTTCCCAAACAAGAAGCTGGGGGATTAGATTTGAAATGGGAACTCATTAAGAGAAACTTCCCTTATTAAATAAAATAAAAATAGGTAGAGGCTTTCTTTAGAAGTTGGCACTCCTCTACGTTATAGACACTTAGGAAGTGATTTTTCAGACTGACTGTATTTTGTGATGTAGATTTGTACACTTGAATGGGTCCCCACAGGTTCCCACAAAGCCACCGGAGACAAACAGACACTTCATCTCCTTCTAAAGCACGTTGCAAAATATGGCAAATTAATTGTGCCCTAAAAATGTCTCTCTTTCTTCCCACCAACTGTGAAGAGATCCTTGGTTTATTAGCTGAGATGTGAGATGACTAACTCACATCTACACTGTGAATATCTAATGTTTATGTAATATAAATGTTACATGAAGTGTTTGCTTATATCAACTATATATGACACTGTTTCATGCTGTAGAGTTAATATTTTATGTACCAATATTATATACAGCTTTTAAGATCCCCTGCAGATGTAGGCAGGAATTAGTTTCTTCATCTCATGGCATTAAGATGTGAAAACTTTTTTTCCTTTGTATATTGACATAAAACCAAGATATTTTAAAGTTTTTCACAAGCCTCAAGGAATACTAAGATGAGGTAGGCAGTTGCGTGCCCTTTGGGGAACTTATCAAAGATTTTGGATATTTATATTTAAATTTCATTTTCACTCCAATTGTCCTAGAGGAGATAGTGCCTTCTGATTTGGGAGTGGGGGTCTTTGCCTTCAGGGAATTGGTAGTTCATTGGGATAGGGATTTTTTACATGGATTTCTCCTATTCACATGAGCTCTCAGACCACCCTGCTGTAAGATAGCCCTACTCCTTCTTTTCCCCTCTAATGCTGACAGGAAATTTCCACATTGAATACTTAAGAAAAAGTTTTGCTGAAATTGATACATGAGGGCAAGACATGTCAGTGCAAGTAAATCATCATTTACATAGGAATAATCTCATTTAGCTAGACATGTAATAGTGCTGAGGTCCTTGTCTACTGATTACAGATGGAGCAAAATAACTGCTTTAACTCACCTGATGTTTAAATTGTAAAAATGAAGCATCTCATCCTTGTGAATGAAATAACAAAATCCTAACCAGTTCACTTGTTTCATATATCACAAACAAGCACCACAAAAAAAAAAAAAAAAAAAAAAAAAAAAAGAAAACAACAAAGACAAATGTGTACAAAAATGTGTACAAAGTGAGGAACTGTAGAGAATGTGATTTGTTTCTGTTTCTTTCGCATCATCATTTCTTTTCTTGGGAGGCTATATGCAGGCGGTTATTCTCACTGAGAAGCTGTCTCTAAAGCAGACCCCTCAAATTGCTGTGTTTCAGTCATTTATTGCAGAAGGAGGAAAATAAAGCAGTAGTCAGTCTAAAGCAAGCCTTCTAGAACATATGTAACGGCTGCTGATTAAAGAGCAACGGAGAGTTTCAAAAAAGTGAGAATTTTAGAAGGTCAAATCTTTCAAAAAATACATTAAATAAGTGTTCACTTTCAATCCACAGAGCAATTCTGATTTCTCTGTAACCTGAAGAATCAGCTGGCTCTGAGCTGCAGCCTCCATGTCATTTCAAAGCACTGCTTTGAAGCCCTTACCTGATAAATTTCCTAAGCATACGATGGTGTGTTGCACTTTAAAGGGCTGCTTTACCTAATAAACTACTTAAGCCCTCAGCCAAATGGAAGATGAGATGAGCAAACAGTTGGCTATATCCTAGCATCACCAAACACCCTTATCTTCTTCCAAGCAAACACTTGTTGCACATCATAAATTATAGAATCATAGAATCAAGATTGGGGCGTGAATGTAGCATAGGCTCTTCCCCTCCTTGTTTGTCATGTGCTTTTTAATAAACAAAATGCAAAAAAAAAAAATCCCTAATTAGTATTTGCATTCCAGCATTTAACAAAAAAAAAAAAAAAAAAAAAAAGCATTGAAAGGGTTGTGCAAGTATCAGCATAATGTCAGGTTCCTGCTTCTAAGATTGTTTGGTTTTGATTTCCAGCTTAGCCGTGGGTTCTCACCATGATGTAGGACAAGGCTTCGAGACGCAGATGAAAAAAATATCCTGATGCCTACCACCCATTGAGATTGCTGGATGTTAGATACGTCTGTTATTGCTCTTTCTCTTCTCCACGGGGTCTCTTTATAAAATGGAGGGAAACAGTCTTATCTCCCCAAAATGAAAATTCACGTTTTGACCAGTTACTCATTCTCATGTTCTCATTGTCCATTACATCACAGCTTAACAGGGTCTGATGGGCTCAAGCCAGGCATCTTGAAGCTGACTTCTTTTGGGATCTAATTATAAAGGTCTAAAGTATAAGGACTTTTCTTCCCACTAAAGAAACAGACTATTCAATACTATTTGATAAAAAGAGCATTGTTAAAACAGTAATTTTCCCTCTCAGATTGTCGTGCCCCTCCAGCTTATTCTTAATGATGAATTTGAAGTTAGGAATATTTAAGGTGTGTAGCACAAGTGGCTGTACTTTATTATCCTTTATTTTTAATAGAGAACAAATCAATCTCACACATTAAAGCAATGGACAGCAAGAACCTGTGGTTTCAGCTTTACACAAAGGGATTAATCAAGGGAGGCAAGAAAACTAGTAGGAGGGTGTCTTGGTGGAGTCACCACAGGTCTTGGGGCAAGGGCAGGAAGGAAGAATTGCTAATGAGAAAAAAGCTATGTGGCAGCTTAAAGAATTAATGTAATTTACTTATTTTTTTCTGAGGGAACAAAAAAAGCTCCCTGCAAAACTGCACACTGCATTCCTTCAGTCTGGTAGACAACAGATGTTGCTTTTTCATCCATTTCTTAAATAGTTTGAACTCCAGCTCTCTCAGTAGGGTTTAAGAGGATGTCCCATTGGCATCATGCAGTTGAGAGTGAGGGGAATTTTGGAATTAGCACAGAGGAAAATCAAGCTATGGGGGAGGCTGGAATGATCCCTGCAACAAGACTGGACATCTTGTAAGGGTCCACTAATTTCTCTCATTTTTTAAAAGGAGTTGCACATTTTATGAAAATACCTGGTTACAAATCCTGTCTGTTCTCTCACGCCTTTATCCTTTACCAGTCACACATAAACCATATCACATCTGACCCCAGTCATTGAAAAAAAATAAAATCAACAGTCAGGCCATCTGTCTTGTCTAAGATGCCTGCTGAAGAATGGGAAAACCCGTGCCCCTAGATATCTGTATTCCTCTCCACTACTGTAGCTCTATAAGCACAACATAGGAGACAAAGTCATGGAGAACCAGCACATTGTGTGCTAAGTGCAAACTGTTCCTATCTAAACCATACGTAATCAATGTGTGCTAGAAGGTATACAACAATGTCAACAGACTTTTGTAGTAGCCCTTGAGTAGACCTTAAAATATTTTATTTTTTTGTTCTTTCCAAGCTGAGGTTAAAAAATTCCACACTGAAGAAAGAAGTATAAAAAGAAAAGCTTGTACTAGAAGCAATGAACTTGACAGCGTGGCAGTTAAAAAATGATCAGAGAACATGATGAGGTAGGCTACAAGACCTCAGAGGATAAAGATTGGGTGACAAATTCTGCACAGCTACTCGCCTTATTTATATGGTAACAACAAGGTAAGGAAAGAAGGACTCTGCCTTCAGCTGGAGTCATGTGAATGCTTTCGTTCCCATCTGCAGGTGCAAGGAGACCTTCGCATCATCACTGTTTAATCTCTAAAGTTTAGAGAAGATATATCCCATACAGGCTGTCCTATTAGCTTCTATATTAGATTTTAGCTTCTTAAAACTTTTTGAAAAGTCAGTATTCTTTCTTCTGCCTTTATAAAAATTACACTGTGTATGTATTTCTGTTTGGATTATTTTGCTGTATTTCTTAATTAATATTTCAAATAAATTCTTCAAAATTCAACTGTTTTGTGGTTTTTTTTGTTCTGCTGCTAGTTTGTGAAATTATCTTGGTTTCCAGCTCCTGGCTGAGGGACTGGTTCATGTACATTGACATTATAGATGGCTGGGTTTACTCAGAGATATTGCATCTTATGCTGCAAGGATAAGTCCAAATCAAATAAGGTTCAAGGTATTGATAGAAGCTAGATATAATTAGAAACCATGGAATGTGTTTTCCTGCTAACATCTGAGTGGATTTGTTTGCAAATATCAATCTGAATGTGGCAGAGCAATACCCAGGTTGAGCACGGCTTCAGTTTAATTTTTTTAAATTACTTCAATTATTGACTGGAATATTTTTTACCTGTCAGCACAGGGAAGACATTTTCCTTCAAAATATTTGTTAGTAGGGTGTCTTGTCTTTCTTCTCATACTTCAGAGCCTTTTTGTTGTGTATGCCAAGAAAAACTGAAAGAGTTAATTTTGTTAAGCAGCTGTAGAATTACAATCTGGAAACAAAGAGGAGAGAATGAAAATGGGAAGCAAAATAATAGCAAGAATCACAGACAGTGTATTTTAAAAGGATGAAATAGCCTTAACATGTAGCATAGCTGATGTGTGTCAAAGTTTATAATAACTTTGCAGATTTTATGTCACTAGACTAGCAAATCTTCCAAAAATTTATTTAGTGCAAAGTCCACTAAATAAGCATTGAAGCTGCTGCTCTGAGCACCTGGACAAGAGCAAAATGTAAATCAAGATTGATTTCAAGTGCTAAAGCTGATGCAGTCGCATAACAACAAACAAGACTATGGAAATGGGAATATCCTCCCAAGAATTTCAAGCAGTGGCATGGAAAAAGTTTGAATTGATTCTGGGTGTAAAAGGGCTATTCATCATGATACAGGAACATTCCTTTAAAGTATGGAAATAGAGAGGACATTTGTCAATAAGAGCAGCAAAGACTAAAAGACTAAACCATTCCCCCCCATTCCCCTTCCAAGACAAAAGAAAAAGAGAGATGCTAAACACTGATGTATTTTCAATGAAACGTGATCACTGAGAGATGGCATGCACACACCTGAGCAAAGTATCTACCAGCTACACTAAGGTCTGCTCATCACAGGCAATATCACATTTCTTTCATTTATCACCGTTTCCTTTTCCTTCACTCATCACATCATCAACCACAAGGAGTGCCTTGGAGAGAAGGATGGGATCCCTGATTCTCCAGTATTTGTCATCCAGCTTATACAAAGCAGACTTGGCAGCAGAAAGAATAAATGCTTAGTTCTTCAAACCTGGGTATTTTTTTCCATGACTTGAAGCCAACGGTCCAATTTTATATTGTTCAGCTTTTTGCTTAGAAAACCATGCCAAGTCTGGGTGCAGAAAAGTCTGAAACTTTGTTATTACAATGTGATGGACAACAAAACCTGGTTTGAGATTTTGAACCAAACCTTACAGTCACCACTTTGATGCAGTGATTTGGAGGAGCTACTCAGACAATCCCGTAAATGAGGCAAAATATTTGCGAAAATCTATCAGTCACCAGGCATGATTTTTTTAATGGCTTGAACTGATTATTTCTTCCATTTCTGAAGTGGAGGAGAGAGGGAAAATATTCTTTGAGCTAGAGAAAATGTTGATCATTAGAAAGGGACTATGGGTGGAGGAATCACTGTCCATTCAGAAATGCGCAGCTTTAATTTCTGTTCTGAGAGAAGCCCAGAAAGTCCACTTTTCCCTCTCCCCTTGTGCTTGTTTTTCAGCTTTTAGTGAGGAAAACTTACCAGAGTCAAGAGATGGCAGTGACTCATGGGGCAGCTGAATACACAATAGAAATGTCAGAGCTATTGTGGACTTAAAACAGCTTCGGGACAGGACGACAAATATTTATTTCCCAATGGAAAATTAGAGAAAATTCTATTTCCCCAGATAAAAGCAAAGACAGTTCAAATGCCCGTGTGCTTCACCTCTGTGCACTCGGGGAGGGTTATTTCTGTGTCCCTGGCTGTTGTGATGTGTGGGGCACCCTCCGTGCAGGGAAAGGGCTGCAGGCTGGAAATGGCAGGGCTGGAAACCTGGTGGGAAATTGGGTTCAAGTGTCAAAGGTGTGGGTGGTAACTTCTGCAGGTATGTTCATCCTTTTGTCCTATGGCTCTTGATACTGGCAGCTGAAAAAGGAAGAGTCAAACAAAAAATCCTCCCCGACACACCATATAAAACTTCAGTATCTGCCTTCAGTTGATATTACATCTACCCACAAAGTCAAACTTTTCTGGATGCTGAACCCCATTCTCACATACATCCAAATTGTGGCATTGCAGACAATTTAATCTGCAAAAAGCACCGATTCCTGCATGTCCACAGTGCTGCAGTCTTCCTGTTTCTGTGCTTCAGGAAACTAGCAACTCAGGAACTAGACAAACAAAATCAGTCAGCAAACACGTGTAAAATTGAGGGGGGGGAAAAAAAAATGAGATCAGCTCTCTACAAGTGTCTGAGCTGGGACATATAAAAACAGAGGTTCTTTAAAATAGTAAAATGTTTTGACTTCAAGATCTAGACCTGAAACTCTATCTGCCCATGCCTGAGGTTTTTTAGATTTTTTGCCCTGTTCTCTGACTACGGGGTTAATCATAAAAACTCACATGGGTACAGGCTGCAGAGCACGAAGCTGTGAGTTGTACCAGGTCCCACTGCTGCCCTGGAGGACGGGTGTCATTACAATAGATGGTTTCTGGTCCTCAGCACACACACATTGCCTTAAAGTCTCTTCAACATAGCAGCTAAAGGGGTGATAATCCCTTTCAAAGATGTAATAAGCACACTCGTTTCCCTAATAGCCTTTCTCTACACTCAGGCCCCTCCTATATCGCCACTGTAGCACAAAAATTCAGCATTTGTGTCTTTCATGCCTCTTTTTAATGACCTCATTAACCAAATCGAGGAGGGATGGGAGGGTTTGGTGGATGTGTTCTTTCAAGTCATTTTCAATACCTTACGATCAAAATAAAATGTATGAAGAAGGTTACTGTGCATACGCAACACAGAGCAATCTGCCAGGTATTCGGCTGCTGTCCCTTAAAAATGACTTTAAAATGTCAACCTATTGTTTTTCCATGGCTCGGGAGAAATGTCTCTGGTCTGACATGTTCAGGCTTCTTTCTTTGTTTGTGCAGCCCTAGCATCAGCTTGTCAACCCCCAAATTAAAAATGATTGCTGCCTGCCTCAGCGTCAGTGCCTGCTGCAACCCCACAACTGTGATGGTGGGATTTTTTAAAAGCACCTGAGGGACCAAATCACTTCTGTCAACTGGAGAGCGAGCATGTTGTATTTTTAGGTACTTTTCAAAACCCTAAGGTGATACCAGCAACACATCATCCCTGCAGCTGGGGTAACTGAGCTGCAGGGTTCTAAAGCTGTGAGCATCCTTTGTATCTAACATGAACTCAACCAGCCTGGAAGACTCATAAACCCAAGCATCCTGAACCAGCTGCCTCCGAGGACAGAGACTGGCGATGCATCAGCAGGCTGCGCTCGGCTATACAGCTGCTGAAGCTCTTCCAGCTGGGGATTGGTATTTACTGCACACACGACCTGTCATGACACTATCTCAGTACATGATAAACAATGTCTGGGGTTTTTTTTTTTTCCCTGAAGTACTTGAAAATTGGTAGCCAAATATTCTCACACAGATATCCAAAAATGGTTTGATACATTGGATTAATTTTTATATACTTTATTGGTTGGTAATGAAATATTTGGGAAATATCTTAGCTCCTGCATATGGGTTATGCAAGCAGAAAGAAATTGCTCCCAATGCATTATGCTGGTTGGATATTTTTTATTCTGGAAGTAAGACACAGAGCAGACTTAATTCAGAAGCTGGCCTGCTACCTGAAGCAGGTTTAAATTGCAAAAGTAACTGGTGATCTCTGAGCCATGCATTCAGAAGCACTGATGGCAGGAATTGTATTTAGGATGTCTCAGCCTGAAATTTTGGGTCAAATTTCATGCTAATGTGAACTCATATGGCTTAACTGATTGTATCAGAGCTGGGACAGTCTGGAATGGTTGGGAATCTGACCCAAATACACAGGTTTTAATTCATCCTGAGCTGATGAATTAAATTAGGAATTTGGAAGGAATCATCGGTGAGTTTCTACTTGCATTGTGTGAAGTACGTGTCAATGTAGACAGAGCTATTCATCAAAAAAACTTAAATAAAACATTACTTCTCCACTGGAAAGCAAAATTTCATCTGAACCACATGCAAAGTAAACATGTCAGTTGCTGACAAGATTTTGCACCAGAAAGAAAAGTGCATAGATGTTTGTCTGCCTTCATCAGCTGAGTTACTCTCAGGAGCTGTGGTTCCAGGTTTCTTGTGATCTCCTGAGATTCCAGCCAAGCTACATCTTTCATGACGCTACATTGCAATGCCCCAGGAGTAGGCAGGTCTCAGATCTCAACCTTTCAAGCTTTTATTTCTATTATGGTGATGTGTGAAAGTGCCAGTGTTGCCCCCTGAGATATCTGAAATGTCAAGAAAGACAAGATGCAGAAAGTGAATATATGACAAACATCAAGATGAAAGGAACTGGCAGAGCAACAGCTAGAGCAAAGAGTTTGCAAACTTACTTCAAACACATGTAGGCATAAGTGCATTGTTCTAAATCATAGAAACATATTTTAATAGAAATAGAAAACCACGATCTGTCCCTTCTCTCCCGCCTCTATCCTTCGCCTTTTGGGGATTTTGCTGTCGGCATTTCAGCTGAGTTTTCTCTCTGAACATTCAAAGGAAGATGAAGAGTACTCAATAACTAAGGAGTTTTGTGAAAGAATCCTTTTCGTTGGTAATGCTTAGTGACTGCACCATGTAAGCAGGCAGGAAAGGACGAAAACGCCCTCAAAAATCAGTCAAATATTGAAACTGTTGTACAGCAGGTAGGGAGTCCGCACTGTAACACGTATGAAAGGACCATCAAGCCACCTTCCACCGACCAACAGTTGGGGTCCTATGCCAGAGCTGATTCGCTCCTGGGAATGTGGACTCATGTCAAATCACACCTGCTGGACATGGGAATGTGGCATGACTGGACACAGCACGAACATGGAAAATCGCTGCAGTGATTCGCTAAGGCGTGGTGTGCTCGTGCCTCTGAGGTCTTCCATTCCCAGGGGCATTGCAAGCGAAAGTGCCCCTGCAGTCAATTCCCAGCTCACAGGGACCATGGAGGGGCACCGTCCCTAATGAGCATTGGGAAAAAATGGACAGGGCAAGAGGAGAATGTCAAGAGATAGGGCTGATCTGACCACAGATTAAAGGCACCTAAACATAGTCTTGTACATGCATTGGGTGCCTGAATTCCCATCACAGTCACTAGAGATTGAGGACACCATTTAGCTGCTGAAACAAGCGTCTGATGTGATTTAAGAGGCTCCAGAACATGATGTCTGGTCTCCAACACCTGCTTTAGAAGGGCACAGGTCTGTCATTAATTCTACGTCATATTTATTAGCCTGCACAGCTGTCTCAGGTATGCTGGGGCCTCTCAAATGAGACTAAGCAACACCTCTGAACCTCAATGGAGTTTACGTGTCTTCCTCTGAGACAGACCCTACCTTATTAACTGACCAGAGGTGAATTCATTTCTGATCATTTGTGAACATCAGAAGCTCATGTACTTGTTTTTTCTCCTGTTTCCTGCTTCTAAACAACTGTCAATTAATACCAATGTCTGGGACAGAAAGCAGCACATTTTTTCACTGGGACACTAGAAACCCTCTGCAATACGCTGGTTTAGAGGTATGAAAAGGCAAGTTCCTACTTTGCAGCAATACAGAAGTTGGGGAAGAATTGGAGTGGAAAAGGGTAATTAGTTTCTAACGGGCAGGACACGTTGAAAGACAATTCCTTGCCTTGGGCATCCAGCCAGCCATTTAGGACATTTCTAGCTAGAATGAATAGAAGTATTTAATGTGTAATCGTCCCTCGTGATGAAGTACAGCAATAACTCTGGAGATGCCAGTGGTATTTGTCACATGAAAAAAGGTGTGTTGGTGTCATGTACGCGTGTGATGATGGTTTGGGGTTTTTTGTTTCTTCAATACCTTATAACTTAAGTCTTTTCACTCACGGCTTTCCTTTTATAAAAAACGAAGTATTTATTCCCATAAACTCAATAACACTGAGAGTCTAGAGACTAACTCCAAAGCCTGTTTCAATCAGTGACGCTGTCCATTAGATTTGGACATCTGGATCAAAGACAGTGAGCAAGATTTCCAGGTGCAATGTCAGAAGAACAAAGATCCCCAAATCCTCATGGTTTTCATTAGAGTTCCCAAATTCCCCACTTTTAAAAATTCCTCCAAACACCTGTTCACACATTTAAAAAAAAAAAAAAATCCAACCCTGGTCTTAAGTGACTTCTTTGATGTTATAGGGAGATCTGTGCTAGAAAACGAAGTGCTGCTAATTCTACAAAGCCATTTCCTTTAACACATCCTCCCACCTCCTCCTACCCACTCCATGTGTCTGGTTCGTCCATCTGTTTCATCTCATGAAATGCATGGATCATGAGCTCCCTGGAGCACATCCAATTTTTGTTGCCTCTGTAGCTGAACGTTCACATTTCTCCATCCTGTAGACAAGCATAAATATTGTGTAGCGAGCAGTTTGCCTTGTTTCCAATTTCAGCATGTCATATTCTGAAAACTATCCATCATTCTGAATGGTTCATGGGTTTATTTATCAATTAATAGATGACATTATGATCTTTGACTTCCCCATTGGGTGCATTCTCAACGCATACATCTATTGCTGATCCTGTGCTATTTCTGTGTAACTGTTGAGTTACGTGTTGATCAATCAGTAAAATTGCACCTGCATGACACCGAGGAACCAGCTACATTTAGAGGTATGAAGGGTTTTGCACTGCTGGGACCTCTGAGCTTGAGTCTTCAAATAGACCTTGGTGCTCAGCAACCCTTGCAATGACAGTTCTATGCAATGAACGAGTCCTCGTCAGGAACAACATCAATGCAGGCGGCAGCGGGGTTAATTTGCAATTGAAACATGTGCTTCAAATTAAAAATGAGCATTTTGAGGTAACGTTGATTCACTAGAGTATTCATAGAAAACAACTTAATCTCCTTTAAAAATGGAAGTAAATGTGTGCAGAATACTCTGGTATCCAACCAGCATGGTCAAGGGTGTTATAACCTGCAATAATTAAAAACTTTCCTTTGACCTCCATGGAAGCAAAGCCCTAGCCATTCCTATAGATTTTACAAACACCGAAGTCTTGCTCCAAAGTGCAATTTTAACTGAAAGAGGCTCACCTCTGTTGCAAACAGCAATGGTGTGGTGGGAGGGTGTATGCAAGTACACCGGTAACAAATTTTTCAGGCTTTTACCCTGGAATTTTGTTTCTCTTGTTGCTCCTGTTGGCTGGTACATGTGGTTTCTGCCAGGGTACAGACCCACTGACAGCCCTGAAAGCAGGGCAGAGTCAGCTGAAAAGCCTGAATATGGAGATAAAGATCTGATACACTGTTTTAAAAGAAAATCAGAGCTTGGATCTGGCTGTATCAGTCTAGTGAATTGAAGCAGTCATGGTTTCTTTTGAATTTTTTGGACTGTTTCATGTCAAGCAATATTTCTGTTTTCTTTCCTTCATGTTAAGAAAGTGACCCCATGAGCTCACATTTTGCCAATCCAATTGATTCTCTAAGACAAGCAGTTTGCTTTGCAGCTGGTGGAAGTGCACAGGAAAGCATCATCCTCTCTCTGCAGGCAATTCATAAGGCACCGCAGCCCAGATGAGTTCCTATATGCAGGAGCTGCATGAGCTAATCTTACACTCTCATTCCCACACTCCCAGAAAAATGAAGAAAAAGCCAGGGAGGATTTTTCAAGCATGTGGGCCATGGATTATTCCAACTGTGATGATCTGATCCAGGTAGAAAATGCTGAAAGTAATGGAAGCAAAGCTCAAAGGAGTCAGCACGGGTCTTGCTGTTCAATGGCCAACTTCTTATTAGAAGAGTAAGACCCATGCAAAGAACATGCTGTCAGCTCCAGACTGCTGTTTGTCTTTCTGTGTTAATGTGTAACTATCTTTGTTCTGGATCTTCCTATATTTCCACCCATCTAAATTACATTCACTGTAATCAATAAAGAAAATGTCCTGAGGCATTTAGGATTTTTTATTCTTATCATTGATGAATATCTACTTGTGACTCAAGAACACTTACTTTGCCAGGCATTCAATTAAAACAGAACAAGGAGCATGCTAATATGAGCAAATACTTAGGCAAATAAGGAATTCACCATGAACTACACAAATGTACAATCAATAGAAACCTAAACACAAGAACAAAGCAGTGAAATGTAAATATACAGAAAAGAAAAGAAAAGAAAAGAAAAGAAAAGAAAAGAAAAGAAAAGAGGAAATAAGGAAAGGAAAGGAAAGGAAAGGAAAGGAAAGGAAAGGAAAGGAAAGGAAAAGAGGAGAAAAGAGGAGAAGAGAGGAGAAGAGAGGAGAAGAGAGGAGAAGAGAGGAGAAGAGAGGAGAAGAGAGGAGAAGAAGAGAAGAGAAGAGAAGAAGAGAAGAGAAGAGAAGAGAAGAGAAGAGAAGAGAAGAGGAGAGAAAAGAGAAAAGAGACCAATGCTCCTTTTTAGACCTTGAACCTGAAGGTCATATTCTCAACAAATTTCTGTTAACATCAGAAATAAGGTCATGATCTCCTTGATTCTGTACCAGTTACCACACAGGAGTAAATAGAATTAAACTTAACCCTTTACTTTATCCCTCTGCATGTTTCCAAGTCTCTCTTTTAAGGAAATCTTGCACTCTGACCTAATAAAAGGGAAAAAAAAAATCCAATCTCACTCCCATGGACTCCATCACACTGCTGTCACAGGGTCTTACGAAAGCAGAAGCTTGGGGAAAGCATCCTGTCAACTGATATACAGCGATCTGGTTCAACCATGGAGAGAGATATATCAGATTAGACACATCCACATTTCTCCTTTCCCCTGGTTCTGGAAACAGGGTTGGAGCAAGCAAGTGGAGAAACCAGGACTCTGGAAGATAATTGCAGAAGAGAAGGATGTTGAATATACTGAGAAGCTGGTGGTGAGAAGTGCAAATCACAGATTAATCTACTGCTAAAGGGGATTTCTTGGGATTGCATGGTTCTGAAATAGGATTGTGGTTAGCTGCAGTCTGAACAACCAATAAAAGATGCCAGAATAAACAAATAAGAACACCAGAAGAGCCCCTGGCCACCACTGAAACCTCTTCCTCACAAGAGCAATCACCTAAGGGTGTTCCAAGTGTAAGACATTTAGTCTCCCAAGTTGCAAAAGCACCACAGAAGATGAAGAGAAATAATCAAGAGTGTTTCTCTTGTGATGAAAACAGGGAAATGCACTAGGTGGGAATGTCCAGACAATACTTTGGTGAGCAGACCATACCGTGTGTTATAGCAGGAGGTGAAAAACTCACAATAATCCACACTTGCTTGGCTGAGACTTCTTGACCCCAGATTTGCAAAGCAATAAACCTGAAAGCATAAGCAGGACATACTACCCAGGAACCTTGGACATTTTCCAGTGCAATTAGGGGCACAGGTAAATCCTGACCAGTGTCCCACCTGCATTCAGGTGCCTCGAAGAACACAAACCTTGTCCAGCTTAGAAAACTGGCCATCACACATCAGTGTAACATGGCTCTTACTCACTAAGCAACCCCCTGTTAGTAACGGGCTTTTCCTGAGTGTGGACAATTTGTCTTCAGAAACGAAACTATTTATTTAAGCTTTTTGACTGCAGATTAGAATCATAGAATCATTAAGGTTGGAAAAGACCTCAAGGATCATCAAGTCCAACCCAACACCACCTAACTCACTAACCCATGTCCCTCAGCACCACATCTACACGTTTCTTGACCCCCTCCAGGGATGGTCCCCCCCCCCCTTCCCTGGCCAGCCTGTTCCAATGCCTCATCACTCTTGCAGTGAAGATATTTTTTCTAATATCCAGCCTAAACCTCCCCTGGGGCAACTTGAGGCCATTTCCTCTCATCCCATCACTTGTTACTTTAGAGAAGAGGCCAGCACCCACCTCACTGCACCCTCCTTTCAGGCAGCTGTAGAGAGTGATGAGGTCTCCTCTCAGCCTCCTCTTCTCCAGACTAAACACCCCCAGCTCCCTCAGCCGCTCCTCATCAGACCTGTGCTCCAGACCCTTCCCCAGCTTCGTTGCCCTTCTCTGGACCTGCTCCAGCCCCTCAATGTCCTTCTTGTGGTGAGGGGCCCAAAACTGACCCCAGGATTCAAGGTGCGGCCTCACCAGTGCCGAGTACAGGGGCACAATCCCTGCCCCAGTCCTGCTGGCCACACTATTGCTGATGCAGGCCAGGATGCCGTTGGCCTTCTTGGCCATCTGGGCACACTGCAGGATGTCCTGGTCTCTTCTGCCTCTCAGCTTCCTTGGATCCAGACTAGGAAATACATCACTTGGGATCTCTACAGTGACCTCTCCCCAGAGAGTATGGGGGATTTGTGTTGTGCCATATAAAAATAGCCCCTCGCCCTGCAATTTACAGCCCTTTTCTCCCCTCTGAACATTAACCTTTTGTTTACACCCATTAGCCCAATTTACTGCCTGTATTACATATGTGTGCCTCGTAGCACGTGCTAAGAATCAAGCATTTCTATGTGGTGCTTTGTTACATTTATCTCTTGGCCACTTTGCTCGGTAGAAGAGGATCCAAAGCATTTCCCCGGACGCTCCTCCGACTGCAGCTCCGTGAAGTGTGCTCTCACAGCACCACACTCGCACATCGCCGGATACAGCCCTGCGGGACCAGGTGAGGGAAGGATGCCTGCAGCTAATGACAAAAAATACACAATTTTGGATTATGAAAATATTCCCAAGCTAATATTAAATGCAGGTTTTCTGTTCTTCTCCAGGCTGGGACTCTGGCAGGAACTCAGCAGTGTCTGCTGCAACGAGTCCAAGTGAGGCTGGAAAGCTGACAGAGGTATGGAAATTGAGTTTATAATCAATTGAGGACCATGAACTGTTCCAGATCACGGAACAAAGAAACAGGATAAAAACTTCAAAGAAAGTTTGTGGGAAGATTAAAGAGATTGAGCTTATTTAGGCAGGAAAAAGAGAAGCAGCACAGGTGTGGCAACATGTAATAAAGAGAGTAATAAAGTTGTGACCAGTCATTTTGTATGGCTTCTCACGTAATCCAGTGCAAAGTGCAATCCAATTGATGTGCAAGAGCAAAGACATGCCAAATAACAGGAAAACCCCTCTGTGAATTGCTGTTAACAGGCTGTGTGCAGTTACAGAATTCCTTTCTTAGTAGTTTATTAATAGTAGCTTAGAAATTCAGCCGATCCCTTCACATCACCTTTTGGGAGGGTGTACGGACTACACCGGGGCAGGGGATTCATCTACCCACAAAGCAATCACACCAGGCTTCCTTTAGCAGTCAGCGGAGAGAGGCTGGCACATAAGGCAGTAAGCACCATCCACATGAAAGGTTGGAAGCATTGTTCCCTGGGGTCACTTGTTTATTCCCATGGACTGCAACGGTGCTGAAGGTGACCAGGTCTAAGCTAGAGATCCACCCTTTAGGTACTTAAACGGGAGCAGATGCCTCCCACCCAGCATGCCTGGGATCCCTTCCTTGCCTTTCTGTTTGTTTTGACAGCAGCTTCTCTCTGATTAATCTTTGTCGTGTTATTCCCTGCTTTATGATCCTGCCAACTGCAGCACAGACCACTGTCCCAATTCTGGTGCCACCTTGGCCCCCACAGCATGCATGCTTTCCAGCCCTCTCCAAATCCCATCATACCAACGAGAATTAAATTGGCTAGTGAATCATTTGCTTCATAAAACATTTGGTTGAAAAGCAAGGCGAATCTGTGGAATCCTGATGGAATTATGTACATCTCAATGAAGGTTAACATTTCAATGAGAATGTCAGTCTTTTTTTCAAGTTTCATCTACATTCATTTAATCTTTTCTCCTTTCTCTGATTCTTTTCCACAAATCAAAGTGTGCACATGGAACATGGATAAGAATTCATTTAATTCCATTTACATATGAGTTTCTCGCCTTAGGTTTCCATTTTAGTTAATGAAAAGACGCCAGAGAAATAATGTCATTTTTATCTGAGCCATCTATATTATCTATGTATTATCTCTCAGTAAGGGTTTATTTCCCAAGTCAGGAAAGCCCTCTACATACTTTCATGTTTATTCAGGAACACACTTCAAATTAACTGAAGTCTTATTGACATTAGCTGTAGGAACTTATGCATATGCCCAGTTATTTCACTCTCTGCCTTCCCAGTCGAAGCCTATACAGTAATGGCAATCAAATATTTAGTGTGTCACCATTAGGTTTCAGATTTAACAATGTCTGGAAACTGTGCACAGTTATCACAGCGCTTCAAAGATAGCGTTCACTTGATTGAGGGACCTTTAGGAGAACTGCCCATGTAAGAGGAAAATTAAGTCACTCTCTACTCTCTCATTTATCACTCTCTACAACTACCTGAAAGGAGGTTGTAGTGAGGTAGGTGCTGGCCTCTTCTCTAAAGGAACAAGTGATAGGACAAGAGAAAACGACCTCAAGTTGCGCCAGGGGAGGTTTAGGCTGGATATTAGAAAAAATATCTTCACTGCAAGAGTGATCAGGCATTGGAACAGGCTGCCCAGGGCAGTGGTGGAGTCACCATCCCTGGAGGGGGTCAAGAAATGCATTGATGTGGTGCTGAGGGACATGGTTTAGTGAGTTAGGTGGTCTTGGGTTGGACTTGATGATCCTTGAGGTCTTTTCCAACCTTATTGATTCTATGATTCTAAGTCAAGATTTGTGCTCAGCAATCCATCTCTTTATCAATTTATCTAAAAATCTGTATGTCCCTACTACCTGAGCATCTGCATAGTATTGTATCTACTATGAGAAAAAACAAGTTTTCTATCATGCTGCTCCAACAACATAAAGAAAACTGATCTCACTGAAACTGGAGAAACCTTCTCAGCCAACAGTCCTTTTGACATTGCAATGTTCAAGTTTTCAATAAAAATGTAGATGTACCTCACATGGATCTTTTTTAGCCAGAGAGGATGTACTTTGGATAACATTGAGCAATCTGTGGAAACCAGTTCTAAGCAGAAATTTAAAAAAAAAATTAAAAAATCACAATATATGTAAATAGTGCAAGCCAGGACATCAATCAGTACTGTAGTGGGACTATTTTGATTACACATATTTCTGCATAGACTCCCGGAGGTAATTTCTAACCACCAAAACCAATATGCACCTACCATAGAAGAGCTGAAAACCTCTGCAGATGACATAGAAAAGGAAGAGGCAGTAAGGCTATTGTGGTGGCAGGACACCTGACACAGGCATCTTTGGTCCCATTCTGCACCGCTTGCCACAATGTAATGCCCCAAAACCCACTGATCCCTTCCCAAAAGATTAAGAGCATCGCAAAATATGGTCATCTCACTTTAGATACCTTTAGACATCAGTATAACAAAATATTTAAGGGATATAAGCCAGCTGTATACTTGACCAGTTCTAATCAGATGAATACAAGTCAGTGCTCACAGTCTCTGGTCCCTACATATTAGAGGTATTTCTGTGCTTTTTTAGTAAATCAAAAGGAAAAAAAAAAAAACCAGAGAGAAATCAGTATGCTTGGATAAAGCCATGTTGTGGTGGGGCTTCTTCGACATTTCCTTCCTGCACATATTCAAAAACTGGAGGGCTACTGCAGATGAAACTATCTGTGGATGGTTCAGCTGAAGTTCAATTCTTGAATTCAGCATTTGTATAATTGATTGTAAAACTTCATATTTCATGCTAAGTTGGTTATTTAAAGATGCCATCCAATCAGGGAATTAAAAAAAAAAATAAGTGCAATGCATTTAACTACCTAAGATAGGGCAAATTATAATCAAATATACAATTAATATATGAGTAAACTTCATGCAAGCTGAAAATAAGATGTACATATTTAATGCATGATAATTAAACACTGGAACAAATTACTGAGGCTCATGGTAAATTCTTTTTTCATTTGGGAGTTGCTAAATCAAGACTAAATCTCTTAGCAAAAAGGTATGTTCAGCTTGAAGACATTAAGTGAGAAGCAGAATTATTGATGAAAATCCATATTCACTGTTTTTCAGAAAGCCCAATTAAATGTTCATTACAATCTTTCCTCCTTTAATAAGAACTAGTGTATTTAGATGTCCCTTTGCAATAGCAAGCAACATGAAAATAACCACAAATACAATAAAAATGCTACTATTTTTATATAATATGCACTTAGATGATCAAACTACCATTTCACTGTTTATATGCCCCTTTTGAATTACTGAACTGACACAGCCTTAAATTACTGGAAGAAAATATGCCATTAAGGTCATTTTCATATACTCAAAAAGAAACTGAAATTTCTTCTTGCAAAGCATGTCGTGATTGTTTTCGTACCAATTTCAGCATAAAATTGTGAAATTTCAGTGGAGGTGGATATTCCATGTTCATTCTCTGTGACTAAGCTTTAAATGATGGCACATAACAGTAACAATAAAGTACATAATACAAACACCAAACACTGATCATTTGGAAACCTGACCTTGACTATACCTAAGGCATTTATACTTATGTGAGCTATATATTCCTATCAGATATCAACATTACATTGATTTATTTTTTACATATTAACTTTAAAGGAACAAGAACTCACTTTTGCTCTTACTTTGTCTTATCCCTCCCTTGCAGCTATTGAAGAGCAAAAGATCATAAGTAAGAGAACTAAAAGTCTTCAAGTACAATGAAATAGTGAAGGAACAAGACGGCAAAGAGTAAAAATGTTTGATGAGAGGGCTAGAGAAAGGACCAGACTCTGTAAACTGTAAATGTTCCACACAAGCAGCAATAATGTTGTGGCTGGGCTCTGTGGGTGAAGTGCCACTAGAAAGGTAATAACCATCCCTGGAGGGGTTCAAGGCCAGGCTGGATGAGGCTTTGAGCAACCTGGGCTAGTGGGAGGTGTCCCTGCCCATGGCAGGGGGGTTGGAACTGGATGATCTTGAAGGTCCCTCCCAACCCAAACCATTCCGTGATTCTCTGATTCCGTAACTTTCCACTGGACAAACCGGGATAGCCTGGGCTATGGGGAGAGAGAGGAGTTTTGAGAGGCAAATTCCTACAGAGGCCAAAAAGATTTTGCTCCATATAATATATATATTGTCTGTGTCAGGATAGTTCCTTCCTGCTGCAGTTGTTTCCAACCCAGACAAGTTCACCCCTGATTTCCAGCCCTGAACC
>NW_010134053.1:51037-72577 GCF_000699245.1 Pterocles gutturalis | reverse complement strand
GCTGGGGAGTTTTTCCATTTCCCCTACGCCAACACCAACTAGTAAGCCACTACTGGTGCTCTCTTGAGCCAAAAATTGTCCTTTTTACTTACTTTCCAGTGGGCTTAAAATCGCATGGGTAGCTTGTGAAACAATTTTACTTGATAGAGGGGAGAAAAAAAAATTAATTCTGCTATTTAGTTCTGCCCAGAACAGATGTAGGAGTTCTCCCAGAGCATATGGGTTAAATTAGTGCCTGCTGTGTCTCAGCACCGGCATGTGTCTGATTTAGTGACACTTGTTTTAAACAGTCAGAAGGAGGTCCAGGCAGCTCTGGAGGTGGTTTTCAGATGGATTCATCCTTAAACAGCAGCCTAATAAAATTCCATTTTTACGTTCAGTCTGTGCTGAGCCGCCACCAACTTTGGGTCACCAGAGGAGGCATCCCCGGAGATAAATTGTGCAGGTCACAAACTAGCTGCACAATGTCCTTTTGATGATAAAATACTAAGCAGAGCTGACATTTAAATTAGCATCCCTGCACATTTTCCAGATAGATAATGATATGGGTAAGACAGGCAACACCTGTGGCACCAGGAGGGATCCAATTCCCGGGGAGCCGTAACTAAAGGTTTGTCATCATCCCAAACCATTTATGTTGCTACTGATGGAAAATAGGCTCAGACAGTCAGAACCTGGCTGCCCTGGGATGTGCTTTGGGTTTACAAGCCTTGGTTTTATTCTTTGAGCCTCATCTCTCCTGGGCCTCGGTTGGCTTCACGGAGATGAGGTCTTTGTGCTGGCCCTAATACCCGGGAAAAAAGAGGGATGAAAAGAAGAGAGAGCAAATAAACAAACACACACAAAAATCTCTGTTTCTAGAGAGGAAAATAACTAAAATAAAAGGTCACTACAAGGGCACAGATCAATAATTTCTGAGCATCAGCTTTTAGCAGCGCCTGCCTTAACAACCGGCTCCCCTTCCCCTCTGCACCAAGATCAGCCCCAGGGTCTACTCAAGAGGTGAAAGCCTCATGCTGCAAATGGTAAAATCAACAACATTACAAAAGAATTATTTTTCCCCAAGCATTTTTGGATGGATTATGACTAGGTGGTGGTGAAGTGGCTGTGTTTAATTAGAGACATTAGCCCAACATAACCCCAGCATCCACCCATCCCTTTCCAAGCACCGTGGATGGATTTTCTGCACATGAGGCATCAAGGCAAGGTTATGGACCTTCACACTGCAACAATTTAAATGTGTTGTGAAGTACCAGGACTGCCTCGTCTTCTCCCAGCGCAGTGTGGCTCATAAATATTATTAGGTATCAAGTGGGACTAAAAGAATCGGCACAAATCAGCCAACTTTAACCATGCTCCAGCTTCTGTCCTGTAACGAGATGCCTGACCCTTCACCGCTGCTCGACTTAATTTGGAGCATATTGATGTTATTTATGGCCAAGCAGCTTTAACCCTCATCAGACACTAAAACAAAATATCCATACAGAGAGTTTCGCATTTCAGCTTCCACTGGCTGTAAATCAGATTTTTCAGGGAGTCAAGAAATCTCCCAGATTGTTTCTAACTGCAGGAATCACCTTGTGCAACCCTCCCCAGTGAAAATGGGGTGCCATGTGGAGAGCATCCTTTCAGGGTAGTCCATGGGCAAGCCAAGAGGATTTTTTTTTTTTAATTTAAAACTGCATTCTGCATCTTTCTGGCTGCCATTTCACTGATCCATCCCTCCAGCAAGCCCCTAAAGCTGAAAACCTGCTTAGCTTTTTTCTGCAATGGCAGGGAGAAGGCAGCAGATGTCCAGTTTGAGAGAAAAGGCAGATTTCAGTTAATTCAAAGCAAGGATGAAAAGTGGAAAATTCTGTCGCCAGCAAGCATGACCTGGCACCAGGGAAAAGCACGTGAACATCAAAGTCAGCTGGGTCAAAGCACTCAGCTCTGAGTCAATTATCATATTTTCTTAGGTATAAATCACACTTCAGGCAAGTTAATTCCCTTTAAAAGTAACGGCAGTTGAAAGTGTGTCCTTGGGTAATCCACACGGAGGCAGGCAGAGGGGTTTAGTATTTACAGAGCGAGCTGCAGGGGAGCTGCGTCACCCTCCCCTCCGTGTGCCTATAGCCCGTGCTGCTGCTGAATCACAGATTTTGGTTTAGCAGGTTAGACGTGTGGAAACACATTCATCTCCCTGCAACAGCGCAGTGCCTGGTATTTTTGAATATCATTATGCTGATCGAGCATCCTGACCCCAAGCTGCTGCATGGCAGATTTAGTAAATATAGCAAAACTCAAAGAATACTGAAATAAACCATTAAGTGCAAACTGAATGACTTGATTAATCACTGTGCAAGCACAGTTCTATACAGCTGTCTGCTTCCCTGGATTGCACTGGAATAAATCTGCAGTGGCAGATTTGACCCTTTGCTTCTGTGCTTCATTTCCCTGCCCGTAAAAAAACTCAGGATAAGACATTTCTCCAAGGCACAGGGCTGTTGCAAAGACACCTAAACTTAAAATAGTGGTTCTCACATATTAGCTTGATAATATGCTACTCAGAAACCAGAAGAATGCAAAGGGCTGCTGAAAAAAATGCAAAATATATATAAAAAAAAATTAAATAATAAAGAAATGAAAAAAAATAAACCACCCCACAACTCAGACTTCAAGAAATGCTGCTGGGCTGAATGTGCGTGGGAGGGAGGGCCAAAGCATGACATCTTATTTTAATTAGGTGAAAGCTGTTGGTTCTCTCTGCTTAGAAGAGATAGTGGCGAATTTTACAGTTTGCTGTAGGGTGTTAGTCCTAAACAAGAAGCTTCTGTGGGACACAACCCTGCACCTAGAACTGCATGAGCACGGCAGAGAGGTGTTGGGCTCAGTCCTGATCTAACCAAGGGTGCCTTGTGGCTTCAGTTCCTTTGAGAGCTGATGTTGCAGATGTAAGAAATGAAGCAAATATCTTCTCTTTCTGCATTTCAGGCTTGATATCATGGTAGAGGTTTCCAGGCATAGACAGAGCTGGAAGGTACCTGTGCAGTAGGGTGAGGAAGGAGCAAGGGGAACTGGTAGCATGGAAAGGGAACAAGGATGATTCTTCCAGAACTTCTCTGGAGAGTGATCTCAGTAAAGTATTTCTATAAGTCAGTCTTGCACAGAAAGTCAGAGTAAAGTCACGGAGTATGCTGGTGAAATGAAGCTGGAGAGCAACATGAATAGAAAGAGAACTGGAAAAATCACACAGGAATAACCATATGCCTTTGAAACCTGTCAAAATAACTAAAAAAAAAAAAAAAAAAAAAGGATTATGCTCTGTCGCACTAAATGATCTCATGCATCTTGGGATGAAAAATGGGGATTTTTGCTCTAAGGTGTGAGTAAGAAAGGTGTGAGTCACGCCTGGACTGGGACACCAGCCAGATGCAGCCATGGAAGAGGCAAAGGTGACCTGCGGCTACATCACTGCCAGTGACCGCTGAGCCCTCACCTGGCTTGCTTGGGATGATTCAGGCCATGTGTGCCAAAGAAAGAGGGAAACCAAGAGGCAAAGGTTCAGAAAATATATTCTGGGGATTTATAGGGTATTCGATTTCATTCAAGAAAAAAAAAATAAAATAGGTTACCACTTCTTTTTAGACTAGAAGAATGAAGACTGAAAGGGATGAAATTGCAAATACCTCCTTGGGAATAAACACCAGAGGGGAGGAAAGAACTAGTTAAGTTAAAGGACAGACCTAGTAAAAGAGAAAATGGGTGTAAACTTCCCAGAAATAAATCCAGTCCGAAAACTAGAGGGAAAGGCTTCTACCAGACAGAGCAGCGAGGTGGACAAGCAGCATTCAGTCAGTCAAACAGTGAGGAAAAGCCATCTGATTTAATGTAGATCTTGATGGATAATGAAAAGAGTGGAGAAGAGTGAGTACAAAACCATTTTTAAAGGGTGAGGAAAGGTGAAAGGGAAGGGAAGAAAGCCAGAGGAACTTCAGTTCTCAGAAGACAGTGAAAATACGAACACTCTCCTCCTTAAATAAATAGTCAAGCAGTTTGTAAATAATAATCAAATAATCTTCCTGGCAAATAACAAAAAAATAGGTGTCAGTCAATATAGATTTGTCAAGAAGTCATCTAAAGTAAATATAATAACAGGATAACAGGCGTGTGAAGAAGGGAGTAACAATAGATGTCTTCTTTGCTTGAGACTTTTGACAATATCTTGTATGACATCCTCATAAACAAGTGATGGAAGCAGACTCAGCGAGAAACAGTGGTAGAATTGGTGCAAAACTAGTTGAATAATCAGATACAGAAAGAAGTTGTCAAAGGTTTGCTGTTAAAATGATGTCTTGAGCAGTTTTCCACAGGGTTTGTAGAGGGTCCTGCAGTCTTCAGTGTTGAGTACTTAATTGGTGAGTACTTGCCCCATTTTGCAGTTATTACAAGAGGGGAAAAACCTTGTGAGATGGACGAGTATAAGAAAATCAGTGTGGACAAGTGCAAAATAATAACTCTCAGCAAAAATCAAGCTAGACACATAGAAGATGGGATCCAACTGCTTAAACCATTGCTCCTCAGCACAATATCTGGGAGACTGGCAGATCCAACCAGAACACTATTTAAACATCACAGTACTGCTAAAAAAGCCAAACACCATACTGGACTGTATGAAATGAGACACAAATCCTTTGTCTCTTCTTAATTGCTGGAAGTGCCTTGATTCTCTAGATTTAGGTGCCACACTTGAAAGATGGAGACTAAATGTAGACAAAGGGAACTAGAAGAACTCATAGACGTTTACAGATCATGTCCCCTGGAAGAGGGGTTGACAGATCTGGAGCTGTTCATGGTGATGAAAAGAGGAGAGAAAGAGAGAGAGATGGCAAACAAATTCTGCTGCAACAATGATAATCTATTCTTGGTGCCTCTGCCAGGGTAGTGAGAATGAGTCTTAAATTATACCAAGAAATACAGACTAGGCATTAGGATAAATAGTCTAATGATAGGTGAAGCCTTTGAATTCATTATTTGGATAAGGTGTGAAATGTCTTTTACATCAGAGTTATTTAAAGATAGACCAGGAAACTGTACAACAGGAACATGAGAGTGTTTGATCCTAGTGAAAGATCGCGTGACAAGCTCAACAACTGCTGGAAGTTCATCTTTTTCACTATTTTCCAGGTTCTTGTGAAGCGCTCTGTGTGATACAACTTCCTGAGAATATGGAGATCTAGACTTGAGGTCCAAAGACCAAAGTTCCAAAGTTTGCTTTGACACATACACGTCATTCATACGTTGCCCTTACATTTGTTGCCCTGAGCTAATGTGGCCTCTTGTTCTTGCGGGAGTAAGCAACCACTGTTCTGAAACCACAGGTGTGGGGGGTTTTATATCTTTTGGCAATATTAATCAAAAGCTGTTTATTCTTTAGCACTTTATTGTAGAGAATACGCATCAGAAGGAAGTACTTGTCAAAGGATTATGGAATTACAGAAAAATAATTGGTATGTCTCTTGGAGTGTTAGATTTGCCCTGAGGAACATTTGGACTGTTTAGGAGTATGAAGATATTTATTTCTTTGGCACAACTTTGTATCCAAGTCAAAGGATAACTTCTCGAGACTAGACCAAACCAGAAGCTTTGCTTTATTTTTTTTTCCCTCTCAAACCAACCTCAACCACCTTATGAATGGAAATACGCAGATAAATGAGTTGCCATACATAATTTAGAACATTTGCTTTAACACTGATGAATTCCAGGCTCATTTTTTTTTTCTCTCCTGCTGACTGAAAGCTGATTATTTAACCTTTCTCATGCCAACAGGGTGTGATGGCTTTTGAACTGCCGCAGGAAGAGCTGATTTATCAGATCACAGCTGCCAGTAGTCTCCCATCCATGCCTCACCACCCTGCTCGCTGCTATCAGAGGTTTACTCTTTGCAGCACTTGTGGACAATAGCATTATCCTAACTATGGGGCTGGTTTTGCAATAACCTAGTGCACCTCCAATCATCAAACTTTCAGAAAGGTGACAAATGCCATCTGACTCCCTACTGTCTCCATAGTCCTGTACCAGCAGACCAAAGGCAATATCTTTTCCCTGCCACGTAAAGAGGGAAGGATTTGGAGCATCTTCTTATTTACCTAATTCCCTTCCATCATTTCCCCCCAAAATGCAATTCTCCAGTATAATCTAAGTAAGGAAACTGAAATAAACAGCTTCACAGTGTGACTATAACCTATTTAAGTCATTTTTAAAGCCAGCAGATGTTTTATAGCCTAAGATTTTCAGCGCTGTGTCTTTGTAGACCTCTGCTACTCAGCAGGAGGCTCAAAGTAGGCCAGGGGCTGTGGACAATTAAAACTTAAAACCTTTCATTATCAGTCACCAGGTCACTCTGATGATTAAATGCACCTTCTGTCACTATTCACCAAGGGCAGGTCAGACTGTGAGCTAGCCTTCAGAGCTAGCCAGCCATGGCCTGCTGTCAACAGACACTTCTTTTGAGAAGACAAGAAACTACCTGATTCCCTCAGTGACCTGTGAATCTGGTAAAACTTAGTAGAGTTCATCCTATGTACCAAATCTGAGAGATGTCCCAGAAACTTGCTTCTCTTCAATACCTATCTGGACCTACCAGTACTGCTGTGAGCATCAGTGGTTCTTTGGGCCATATGGTCTTCATCATTTCACAGTTTTCACATGAATCCATGTTGCCTTTCTAGCACTTCACCTGTTATAAGCTGAAAGAGGGTAGATTTAGACTAGACATTAGGAAGAAATTTTTCATTGTGAGGGGGGTGAGGCAGTGGCCCAGGTTGCCTAAAGAAGCTGTGGATGCCCCATCCCTGGAGGGGTTCAAGGCCAGGCTGGATGAGGCTTTGGGCAACCTGGGCTAGTGGGAGGTGTCCCTGCCCATGGCAGGGGGTGAAACTGGATGGTCTTGAAGGTCCCTTCTAACCCAAACCATTCTGTGATTCTATGATTCTATAAGTTGCAGCACCAACTTTCAGGGCCACTCCTGGCATTTAGGGAAATTTTCAGGCTGGATGAAGGATCACTTGCTGAGGCTCAGGTCAAGCATTACTGAAGGGAAGATTGACTCATCCCCGCCGTTTCCCCTGGCGCTGGCGTGCCACAGACAACGCAGTCTGTCTCGCCAGTGTAGGATGATTTCCTTACTCTGAATGAAGTGAAATGAGGAACAGTTTGCCTGTCAAAACACAAAATTCAGATGAAGACAACCAGCCTCTTGGCTAGCAAGCTTGTTATTTCTCTCATTTTTCCCATAACTCTTACTCTGATGAGTATCCTTTTCATTTATCTTTGTTGTTGTCTCACTGCAGCATTACAAATCACTGTGACCACAACCTGGTTCATGAATTTCTATATTTGTCTTGCTGATTTTCTACAAGTGAAAAAGTTGGTATAAGACAACTAGCTTTTTATGTGTTGTTAAAAATAGAGCTGAACTGCTACATGTAGCTATGAATCCTAGAGCAAATTTCCACCGATACTCTCAGTGTTTGGACATGAGAGGTATAATTGCTTTTTCTTCCATTTTTAGCCTTCCTCAGACCATCAGAGATCAGCCACGGCTGGAGACAGAGGATGAGCCCAATCTACTCATGGTTGTCTAGAACTGAGATTGAACACATACCCCTTTTGTGTTTCTCAGCACAAATCTGGGTTAAACAACTGCCCAGTTTGGAGTTTTCTCCACCTTATGTTGACGTGGACTATCTGTGTGGGTTTTCTTTTTTTTCTCCCCCAGAATATTTACTCAATTAATTACTTCTAGGGTCTTTAGGATCCTTTTGCATGATCCCAGAACATAAATAGGTGCTGATCTCCCCTGTACACTCGGTCAGGTTGAAGCCTGAGGTCTAAATTTTACTGCCGAGGACTAGAAATTGGTTAGTGACCTATGATAGGAGATCTGGTTATAATATCGACATTTTTGCTCCATAAAATATTTGCTGTGACTACATGGGATGGACTTCATGGACAAAATGTCCTTTCAAGCCCTTCATTCATTATTGTCCTTTAACCTATTCATGGGATCAACGTTTGTGTCAACTGGTAAACGTAAGACATAGTTCTCAGACTAAACTTCTTCAGGAAATTTACTTTCTTAATTTTGTATTGGAAAATTACAACACTGACTACCATGAATGTTAGAATATGCTCTCTCAGGTGGGGTCACTATCAAGTTTTGCAGTGCAGATGCATTTAACTGTGGAAATAAAAGGAAGGAATAAAATGAACCTTGTATTCTGATCTTTTCTGGGCAGGTTACGCACTATCAACCCCTAATTTTTTCATTATCTTTGTCACAGAATCACCGAATGGCTGAGGCTGGAAGGCATCTCTGGAGGTCATCTTGTCCAAGCCCCCTGCTCAAGCAGGACCACCCAGAGCCGGTTGCCCATCATCTCGGAGGTATTTTCTGATGTAGTGGCCTCTGGCTTTAGGAGTTTTATCAGATACATGCAATGAGTCAGGTGCAAATAAGAATTCATCCAGATCAACGGCATCGTACAATGATCTGTAAACCAGTTCCCAGAGTTCAAGCACAAGCAAAGCACCAACTGACTTTAACTAACTTCAAAACGTAGACAGAGGAGCAAAATCCTATTTTGAATGTTACTGGCTTCAGCATGTTGCCCACATGCAGAGAATACCAAAGCAAACCCTTTTGTTTGCCATGTCATATTTAATGTAAATACCAAATACTACTTGTTTCAATATTTCCTGCTACTCTGCAGCTGTCTAAATCTGTAATTTTATGTTCTAAACCAACTGATTCAGAATTTATGAGTAGGTTTTTAGTAATGATCTGCCAAGTGTGAGATGATTGCACTGTTTGTTTACATGAAAAAGGAGGAGTGACTATTGTGACCCTATTCTTCATGCTTTAACTCAGAGCCCCCCCACTGCCTTTTCAGTAGAGGAGTGGAGCACATAACCGAGTGCAGAGAGTAGTGATGCTGTCTATAATTTCTCCCTCAGGCTCCCCCCTGGCATTTGGATTTCAGTCCCTTGGTTTTAAAAGGTCACTTAGCAAAAAGAGAATGCCACATTATTCATTCCTCCCCACCTCCCTGTCGCATCCTGTCTCTCCTCCTTTTGGGGAGAAACGCAGAAATTAGCAGCTGATGTCTGTTTAAAAACAGTGCCTGAATCTAAAGTGGAACTATGAACTCTCATTTTTTCATTTTTGTGGTCTTTTCATGTGTTAAAGGGAGATCACTCCTAAAAAAACAGCTGTTATCACCCATTCCTCACAGTCCTTCCCCAGGCATCCTCTGTGAGATGACTCTTGCACAGAGGCAAGAGTCACTAGGGGCCCTAATCTTTGCCAACTGACCTTGCCATGTTCCTTTGGCAAAATAATTCCCTTAGTTATAGTCCTTAGTTATAGTCCATTCTAGGAAAATTGTCCAGGTATCAAAAGCCTTGCCCAACATACAAGAGATGCAGCCAAGGTATGGTGAGATAACTAGATATGCTGGAGAAAGGTGCTGGATCTACTAGAGAAGTCCTTCATCTTCCTATAGTGCCCAGACCAAATCTGACAGTCTAACTGGGTACATCCTTATTGCCTTTGAACCGCATTAGAGAATGGACCCTGGCTCCTGACCCACCTGGTTTTGTCTGGTTCATGTCCACACTGCCCACAGTAGCACCACCCGGAGCAGACTGGCTCGACCACGCTCCATCTAGGATCTCTTCTGAGCCCACTGTGGTAGTCATAGGATGTTATGCTCATTCTTAAATAAAGTTTCAGTTAATATACTGCAGTCAGGAGATAACAGGAGAGACAAAACCGTATGGCTGTGCTGTTATTTATACTCTGTACTAACAACAGAATTAGCACGTGTATATTACTAAGAGCCAGCATATCTGTGGCAGCACATCAAAACAATTATGTTCATCTGTTCATCTCGTGCTTCAAAGCTATTAGCTTATTTAAGTATCTTTTAGCAACCAGTATCATTCAGTGAGCAAGGATGCCTGTATTTTAAGCTAGATTCATTATTTCTTTTCTATATAGTCTAAGTTCTAATATGCTCCCTCAGAGACACTCTGGTTGGAAATAAATCAGGAAATGCTTCCAGAAAAACCTGTCATTTCTGCTTTCTTGTCATTGGTTCTTTATCATAATCCTTATTCGTTGCAGTTCCCTGCAGCAATTTCTTTACCAGGATTGCTTTCGGGTGAACTTTTTCCAATGAACTTCAGCTGCCAAAGAAATCCCCCATCACATCTGCATTCCTGTGTCACTGGCACCCTCCTCTCCCAGAGTTGCCGGGAGAGTGAGGCTCTAAATTTTGCCTGGTTTTGGTCCGTTTATGTTCTCTTGTCTGAGCAGCACAGTGAAATGCACAAATCAGACATTCCTCCCAAATAACGTGGTGCCTAAAGCCTGTGAACCTAATGGAAAGCCTCATCAGTTTTAATAAACCTGTTCCTTATCCCACAAAGAAACAGCTCTGATCTTCAGTGATGCTGACTTCAGTGGAAATAAATTGATGTGCAACAGCAGAGGAACTAAATTGTAAAGAAAATGGTTTGTGACCAGGGCACTGCCTCTGCCTGTCCACCACATCTAACTCCACCGCGATGCTGGCAGTGCCTTGTGCCTGCTGTCTCCAGAAGGAAAAAAGAGAGCTGCACTGCACCCGTGATGGGCAAACAGCAAAGGGAAGGTGGTGAATATGCCAAGACATGCCCGATGGATACAGCTCCAGCACTGACATCCACCTCACCCAAGTATTCCTTTCTCTTTCTTTTTTTCATTGCTAGATTTTCTCTGAGTGCTAGGTGACCAAGACACTGAACTGGCTGAAAACTAACTGGAAAAAAAACCAAAAAAAAACCAAAAAACCTTACAGAACCCAAAAAGACAAAACAAAAAACACCAAGGGTAATTCTCTGCCAGCTCAATTCCCTGTTCAGGTTTCCCATTAAAATAAGGTTTAGCACAAGGGAGTGGGCAGGATTGTACAGCCAAGGGGAGGAGCAGAATAGGATCACTTATTTTCTGCAACAGCTGAGATCGATGTATTAAGGAGACTGTAAAACAGCATCCTAGAGCAGATGAGATAAATCCCCCTCTGGAAACAATTTAACAACTACAGAGGAAGCCCACACAGACTGTTTTGCCTTGAACAATTAAATCTTCAATATCTATAATGAGGTGAAATGGATCCCACCTGTGAGAAAGGAGATTTCCAGGGCACACAAGCACATACACATCAGAGCTGTATGAAGCCAGTGCTTAAGATTGCATGCAACCCAGAAAGCTAAAGCAGCTGATCTTCATTTTGTTTTGTAATTCTGGGGTTTGGACCAGCTAGAACCAGTGAGCTTCCTCCTGAACATTAAATAACCCTCATAATTGCAACAACTCCAGTTAGGAGTGATGGAGGGCTAAGAATACATTGTGTGCCTGTTCAGATCTGTGGAAAAGTTGGTGTGAAAGGACAGGCTTTATTAGTGTGGCAGAAAACCAGACAGAAAGAGGCCAATTATTTAAAAAAAAAAAAAAAATTAGAAAAGAAAGAGACTTTTTTCTCCTGAGTTTTCCCCTTCTCACTGGACTTTATGTAAAGAGCTGCTCACTCTGAACCAAAGGCAAAGCTCAGCCTGCCAGAAGACCTTCTGCCTGCTAAGTCCATGGAGACACAGAAGAGACATCACCAGAATAGCAATGATATTGCTATAAAGGCTTTCAGCTTTTCCTTCTAAAGTAAAGGCGTGCCTGCTTTCTGAAGGCAGCAGAAGAGTACAAAAGCATTTTCAGGGTCTGGTGTGAACAAGCAGAGGCCAGGCACTTTGGTGTGAGTGAAGAGGGCTCCTAAGAGACTGGAGAGATGTTCAGAGTCCAGAGGTGCAACTCCGTCTCCTCATCCCCCAGGCTGAAAGTCACCTGGGTGCTAACAAAGGGATATAACCAGCAACTGGTGTGTCAGTCTGTTAGATAACTTAGAGGATTAAATCTGTCCAAGAGTTTAGATCTGTGTTGTCAGTAAAGACAGCAGTGGGAGAAGGGGCAGATACAAATCAAAAGATGTACCCCAAACTCAGGCTGTGATCAAGCTGTTTAACTGCAACAGCTTGTAGTGTGCTTCTTTTTTTTTTTTTTTTTTTTTTTTTTTTTCAGGTGAGACTATGTCCAGATGCTGATTCAGAGGATGCTACATTATCCATGAAACCCTGGTGAGCACCCAGGCTTCAACAACCTACACATGAATCCAAGTCCCTAGACAAATATCTCACCTCCCAGCCCTGACCCAGTATGGGTTCACAGGGATCATAGCATACACAAAATACACAGAGAAAGGGAACAGATCCTCAGTAATTTCCTTGCACTCCTTTCCTTGGTCCCTAAGTCCTTTCCCTATTGAAAGGCACTTTAAGTACCTCATCCTGAGACAAAGACGTTGGTCTCTCAGCTCCAGACCTCCTGAGATGTGAGTGACATCCTTTCACTCTCCTTGTTGAAGACGGTTTAATTTTCTAGAAAATCTAGTTGGTTATGAGTATTTCAAAAATAAATTATAAAGGAGAAAACAAGAAAACTCTTTAGCTTTTTTTCTTGGAAAAATTGACATTTCTATAGTAATTTTTAGGGGAAAAGGCACTGGAAGAGAGTACTGGAAATCATGAAATCAGCCAGGACCCTGCAATAGGTACTATTAATCTCTGGATTTGCAATTTAGGATTGATTTAGAGGTGTCTGACTTAAAAAAAAAATCCTTACAAGGACATATGCTCAAGGATGAAACACCATAAGGTATTCCTTAATAACTTGGGGTTATCACAGGACAGCTTGAGGAAATGCAGACCGGATCTAATCAGGGCTAGATGCTCCGAGTGCAGTGAGAGAGCTCCATCCTAACAGATGGCGTCACTGTGAACGAGCTAAAGAGGAAGGTGGTACAAGAAAGAAAGGGGGCTGGAAAATGGAGTGGTAAAAATGGCTTTTTTTAATGGGGAATTCAGCTTAACATCAAACTTTGGTGTTGAAAGTCAGAGAAGAGTGGATTTGATGGAGAAGGATGAGCGACACCAGCCTGGACCACCTGCCCTGTCTTTTAGAGGAAAGAGGATAGAGGGAACAGTTAAATTTTTTTTCTCCATGGAAGACCTCAGAAGAAATTAGTTGTTTAACAGTATTATCCTCACCAGACGCAGCTGGTGGATTCCTTCAGACTTGCTTTATGCAGACACTGAGAGTATTTACAATGCCACAGGGAAGAAATAAGCCCCGAGACTGACTGTTCCTGCAGCTCGGCAGAGGTACCCCAGAAATAGTCCTGATGGCACATTGCAGCAGGACACCCACCTAGGAAGGTTGGCCCTTCTGGAGGGACTGGAATCAGCAGAACTGTCTATGAGGCAAAGTTTTGGAGAGATTGGCTCCCACAAATGGCAGGGATTTGAACTACATCACAGGAGTTCATTTCCTGAGGACAGACACAACTCATTACTCAGATATCTAACCCTTGGTCTAACTCCGTTTCAGTGAAGACTTGAGTCCGGGGGAACTACATTAGCACAGGAAAGAAGCTACAAACTATCAGCTCTTTTACTAGTAAATGATTAAGAGGCAAAAATATCCTGCCTTATCCATCTTTTTCAAAAATGCCTGATCCAGAACTGGCAAAAATCAACAGGGAGTTTTTCCATGGACTTCAGCAGATGTTGGATCATAGCATCCCTGGGAACTGGAGCACTTCACTCATTTACCAACCACTTACTTATGACAGATAAAGGAACTGCAAATGTCTGAATTTATGGTAAAAGTCCTCACCAGCCATAAAATGCAGATAGCTGCAATGCTGCAGCAGCTCCTATAAAGTTACTGTAGCTCAAGTCAAGATCGTTGTTTTGGGGTAAATAATCTCTGTGTTGTCTTTAGCCATTTCAGGTTTTAAAATTATGGTTATTTTTCCTCTTTTTCGTTCATAAACAAGAGAGCAGCTGTTCTGTAATAGGCTTTGTAACAAGTAATGAGATCAAGGTAAAATGAAAGTTCAATATTGCTCCATTCCCTTGGCACCGTTATTTGAATGTTCCCAACATTATTAATGTCAAAATACCTCGGAGTGAAATAACGGCACTTTATCTGATATCAAGAGCAGTTTTTTTTCCTTGCCTGCCTCACTTAACAGTGGATTGAACAACGTAATGGGGAATAATAAAGGATGGGTCCTGCTAAGTGGGGATGGCTTACAGTCCAGAAGGAGAATAAACAGCCCGGAGCAAGGACAAGGGTTCATTCAGAGAGAAGCTGTACAAGGTGGGTGCTGTGGTACACACACTGCGGCTCTGCCCCCTGGGTGAACCCGTGTCCTCGAGAGAAAGGCTCAGGGTTAGATCTGTAAAGGACCCTGCTAAAGAATTTTTTGGCTCAGGATAAGGTTCAGAAGAGGACAACGGATGGTGCTGACCATCGACCTGCTAGGACAGCAGAAATCACCCGTCCCCTTTATCCCTGAATTGTAGAGGTAGAGGAAAGAAAACAAAATCCTAAATCCATTTATATCTAAGACACATCTGTGATAGGAGATATATTCAACTCCATCTCTGCCTGAAAGGGAACGACTCTGTGTCTTCCCCCTTCCCTGTCCAGCAGCTGCCAACGCAGCCTGCAACAAGATTTCCGTCATGTCCCCCAGTTGAGGTTGTCCCACTAGGTGTAAGAATTAAACATTAATTGAAACAGAGAGACCCTTGAGAGAGAGAGCGAGCATAACCAATTGCTATCTGCAACAACTTCATGAGGAAAAAGGCGAGGGAGGGCTCCCAGGGGCTGGCGATGCTGTCCACCCAGGGATTCCCCTGCAAAAATGACATCTGCGAGAGCGAGCAGAGCAAAAGCTTCTCCACCTAGCAGCAAGAAGAAATGGTGAAATCATTGTGTCTGGGGAAAACACTGGAAGGCAGGAGGGGATGTTGGTGGGCACGGCTCCTGGGCTTGCAGATGGAGGTTACTGTGGAATGCTGCCCGCACTCTGCAGGGCTCCTCTGCTTCTAGACAAAAAGAGGAAAAATCCACCTTGGTCTAACAGAAGCATCAAAGTGTGGTAAAAATCTCAAAGTGTCCAAGAGTGATCAGCACTGGGATAAGGAGATGTTTTCCCTCTAGAAGGCAGTACCATTTTTTTTTGTAAGGAGGTTTGGACAGCCCATGCAATGGTACAATCGTCACTTCGGGCAAGGAAATATTTTGGAGCTCACAGAGAATCTAGGCAGTGAAATAAAAGCTTGGTTCTGGCAAGGTGGACCCTGGATTCAGCGCCACTAGTAATGGAATCACTAACACGTGCCAGCCACTTGGGTAAAAAGACAAGCAAGGCAATTAGCTCAGATGCTATGCCCAGCTATTTGGCAGTTAGTTCACACTGCTGCATCCCCAGCGCAGTATTAACAACAGGTTTACCTCTAGGGGATGGAGCCAGATTTTTGTTATACCATGTCTAAAGGTGTACCCTGCTATACCTTCCAGGGTGAGGAAGAAAGGGTATTTAAGGGGTGGTCTCAATTTTATCCAAGACTATTTTCATCTGGATTGTGGGAACACTACTACAAGGAGGATTCAGCACTTGTTGGTTATATAGCAGTCTTACTATTTGTCAGGGACTTATCTGAATTCAGAAAATTAGAGCTGTAACTTGACATCAGTATTGTTGCATTTAATGTGTGTATTTTGGTGGTAAAAGAGCAAGCGGTAGCATTGCCAGTAGTGTGAAAGCTCACAGGCTCATAACTACAGGAGTTGCTGCCTTTACCAGAGCACTCACAGCAGAAAGGAAATTATGTGCACAGAAGTTAAAAATGCAATAAGAAAGTTGATTTTACTTTTGCAGAGTTTAGAGCTAGGGGATTTTGGTTGTACCAACTGTTATTTATGATGGCTGTGAATGAACGAAATATCCTCTGCATTAATCTCTTCTGGAAATACAAGGCTTTCCCTATGCCTTATGTCTCTTTAAAACTTATAATACAAAACAGAGCCCATAGAAAAAAATACGAACAAACATAAATATGAGAGTTTTTTTCCTTCGATGCATCTATGCAGCATCAATATCTATGAATTTATATTATAGCTCTACTGCCATCAAGTGATAGAAAGATTTTTTAGTGAAGATATCCAAAAAAAAAAAAAAAAAAAAAAAAAAAGAGAAAGTCTGTGCAAGTTGCAGGAGCTACAGAGCTCTTACACAGAACAGAGGCATGTTTAATATTCCTCCCCGCCTCTTCCCCATGCATGGTATCTATGGTTACCCAAAAAACTGCAACCCAAGAAAAGTCAAGGAGACTAATTAAAGTACACATCAAGATTTAATTATTGTTTCTGGGTAGCACGGATTTAAAAAAAATCCATGTGCGTGACCTTACTTAACTCTTGCCTCACATAACATGCAGGGGGCAATAAGAGAACTGCTGCTGCCACCAAAGCTGTTACCGCTCAGGAGCCACCTCTCTGCCATGTTCTTTTCCTTGGCTGGTTGCTAGTGACTCTCTATTCCAAAATAAGGGCTGTTTCAGCAGAGTAGAGGGGGAAAGCTGAAGACGTCTAATGCAGCCTTTCAGTATTTAAAGGGAGCTTATAAGAAAGATGGGGACTGACTTTAATAGGGCCTGTAGAGATAGGGCAAGGGGTAATGGTTTTAAACTAAAAGAGGGTAGATTCAGACTAGAGATAAGGAAAAATTTTCTTTTTTATGAGGGTGGTGAAACACTGGCCCAGGTTGCCCAGAGAGGTCGTAGATGCCCTGTCCCTGAAAACATTCAAGGTAGGTTGGATGGGGCTCTGAGCAACCTGATCTAATTGAGGATGTTTCTGCTCATTGCGGGGGGGTTGGACTAGATGACCTTTAAAGGTCTCTTCCAACCCAAACTGTCACATCTAGGAGAGTTTTCTGGCACGGTCCTACAGAATGTGGGGTTTTCTCTTGAGAGAGACACCACGGAGGAAAGCCAGCTCTTTGGGGCCTTTCCCACAAAAAGTGTCTGTGTTGCCGCCCCTCTCTTTGCACTTTACTGCTTGGCCCACTCTCCCCTTGATGACTCCAAAACAGCTGCCACCAGAGCTACCTGATGTGAACTCTCCAACCTCCACAGTGATTTTGGCATCTGCCAGTGACAGGGAGGGTAAAGCAGTAACTCCTACCACACCACCTCCCTGCACACACGTGGGAAAAGCTTGACAAAAGGAGTTTCCACAGGATACCCAAAGGCATCTTTGCCTTAGAAGTGTCCCTTCTCCTCTTAAACCTGATTAACAGCAGATCTTCCGCCAATGTTTTGCTATGCTTCCTGTTATTGTACATCTGTAGGATCTGAACTGGAAATACTGTGGTCTCATGCGAAGGAGGCTGAGGGGTTAAACCGACGGTGACTTCACTGATCTCAGCGAAACTATGGGAGAATGAGCTGGGACCAAGCAGCTGTTTGTGATTAGATTAACAGACCTGATCTCTCTCTTCACGCCTGGCATGTCCAATTGGGGTTAAAAACAGTAGGGTCAGTTCTGCGTCTTGCACCCTACTGCAAGAGAGTTTTGCAAAACTCAGCCTCTTTGTTGCACGCACCATCTGAAACTTATGCTCAGATAACAACTCTGCTTTGTTCTGTTTCTGGAAACCACAGGAAACTGCAAATGTCTCTACTAAATACAAATACAATACAAATCAGAGACTGCTTGAAGCTGAGTACCCCAAAACAGCCTTTTTATAGACGTGACCTCAAGCTTGAATAGGACATAAAACAAGATGTATTTTACAAGCTTTTTCTGCTTAGTTGTGAACTTGTTGAGTATTATTAAAAATGAGTTCGGCACAGGTTACGTTGTGTGGAAGGGAAAGGGATGCTATTCACAGAAACACAAAAAAAAAAAAAAAAAAAAAACACCACCATTGCACTCAGGGTTCAGTTCCTAAATAGTCAGGATTAGGTTATTTCTTTGTAAGATATTTTGAATTCCTGTGGAATGAAAGACGCAATACAAAAGCACAGAGCTTGGACAGTCAGTCAGACTGTACAGCAGAAATAAATCAGAAGAATCTCTAATGGCTCGGAGTCCTTTGGGTGATTTAGAGCAAAACCTGCATTTGCCATCCAGTAGAATGCAGTAGACTCCTGAAGCCAAAGCAGATCTGATGAGACCTGAGTTAACCACTCTGGGAGATATAAAAGGGAAAAAATGTCCTAATAAAGCAGAAGGACTAGTAACGGACTCAGGATATTTGTTCCAATTGCCCTGAATTTTGTTTGGAACATAGCATCATCCAAAGAGACAGTTATGGGCTAAGGCAGCTGAATATCAGGTCTGTTTGTCATGTCTCGATCACAATAGATGGTGAAAGGAAACAATGTGAACAAAGGATAAAAAAGAAAGATAGAGACAGCACAAAGTAGCAAACAAGACTGCTATTTCACTTTTTTTTTCCTCCTATTTTTATTTATTTTCTGTGGGCTCTTGTCACAAGGCAACAGTATGCTTCATGAGCTGGGAGATGCTATACGCCTGAGTGAAGTCGCAAGGGGGAAGGTATATTCAAACACTTGGAGACCTGTTTTTTATTTTTATATATGTAAGTAAACAACCAGAGATACTATGAACATATAAAAATATACATGCTTGTATGTACATAAATATAAAAATCAAAGAAAGGTTTGATGGGGGAAATACATATACATATATATCTCATTTTTAGATAATTCACTTTTAACAGTCAGTGATTTCCCAAAGGCCATTTCCATACCAGCGATGTAGCCTTCTCTTCGGAGCGCAGCAAGTTCAACAGGAGAATAAAAGTTCAATTAAGAGCCTGCTTGCTTGTAACTGATAATGGTTTTGACATTTGCAGAGTCTCCTGACAACAATGCCCGAGTAAGGTGAGGGAAAGGAAATCAAAGAACGAGTTCTTTGCAGATGGCAATGAGAAGGTTCAAACATCCGATGTTTTGCACTCATGGCCTCAGAAACAATCCTTCCCACCATGCAAGATTGTGCCAAACGTTTCAGCTTTCCGAGGAGCCGCATTGTTCTTTCTGAATAAAACCAGCAGCTTTGAGGGAGCCTACCTGGAAGGTGTTAAATAAACCCAAGCTCTTGACTGAGGCATCTGGGGCAGAGAGCTGCTTCCTCTCTTCTGTGAGGTTACAGTCGTATTTTCAGGCACAGTTAAAATTAAACAAAGTTCAGTGTCACTGCCTGCCTGGGATAAAACTGGTGCTGTCTCTTTGGATCTGGCTGTCCTGTTGCTTTTGCAAATGCCTTGATTGAAAATGTGCATATTTGCCAGAGAATGTCCAAGCCTCAGCCACTGGCCTTTTAGAAAAACTGAATTTTTAGTGCCCCTTTTGCACATCCATACAAAGAGTTGACACAAAATGCGCCGCTATTTGCACCGGCAACTTTACAGACGGGAGAGAAAAGAAAGCTTAATTTTAAAATTCAGATTAATAGATCATAATGAGCCAGAATTGGAGCCCCTTTCCTGTTCAGATTCCTAAGCAAACGTGAATTAATTACTCCAGCTGATAGCCTCTGAGGGAGGCACAGAGCAACAATTTGTGGGAGACTGCATGGGAAGAGTGATTAAATGACCTGCTAAAGCCCAGAAAGATGTCCTAATGCATCATGTCAGCGGTCCAGCTAGTTTAACGTGACCACTGTAACAGGATCAAGTCTAGGTCAATTTAGAGCTAGGTCCAAGCACATGCACTGGGATGTGTGCTGTTCCCTGAGGGATGTCTCTCCTGACAATATTTATCAGTACAGTGCTGGCACATCTATATGTCCCTCAAGTGCCTCAGGCCATCAGCTCCTCATAGTGCCTGCAATGCACTTTTGCTCACAGGAGCCCCAAGGTGTAGAAAAGCTCTTTCCATGATGGGGAGCTGAGGCAGAGAAGAGACCTAAGAGATCTGCAACAGCTACTGGTCTCCCAAGCCATATTTTATCAGGGTGACTATCCTCACTTTGTAGTTTGTACACCTAAGCAGCAGGGTTTGTACTGCCTCTGAAACTTTATGAGATTTCCCAGTTTCTAACATGACATTTCCCTCGAGTGTGATGTGGCTGATAAGCAAAGAGAGGAGACCTGCTGCTGCAACATGTCAAAGAGATTTGCCATGAGCTCAAGAGCTTCAGGCCAGTGGTTTAGGATGCGAAGAGCCAGGTTTCCAGTCTCAGATGCTGGGAACATGGTTGTTTTGCTGTTTATAGCTCATTAAGTCATTACTCCAGGCCTGTATGGAGGGTACTTTTCCATGTCTGTCTTTCAGATGACGTCTTACAACTTGACATAAGAGAGTAATTTCGCAAAGAGAAAGTAGAGCCATCCATTTGTCAGGTCTGTTTTAGCCAGTGGATGGATTTTGCACCAACAAAATGTGAGTGTATCCATATGCACACACAACACGTGCATGAACCCACACACGTGTATCACTCATACATCAATGTGCTTCACTCCCTGTTCTTACACTGTAGGAATCAGCCAAATCTCTGCTCAGCACTCAGCTGTAGTAATTCAGATTACTAACACAGAGGAGAAAGGTGAGGTTTGGACAAAGCCTCAGCTCATTCAGCTGACAGAGCCATGTTGTTTTGACCTCTCCGATTTGCTTCCCAGTCTCTGTCATCCAAGACTGTTTAGAAAACACTTGAAGAGAACACAGAGAGAGTGAAAATGGGAGTCCTTAAACACATAAGTACGGTATGCCTCAGTTGTCATTAAAAAAGATTTGTTCGGGGGTATCGAGTAGAGTGTTCCCCTTTGCCTTGGTGAAGAGGAGCTCTGCTTCCAAAGGGCTGCTAAAAAGGGTAGACAAGACTTGGAAAATTCAGTACCAGCCCTACCCATGCTAACAGGATTTTACTTTCTCCTTGGGTTTTTTCAAAGCAGTCGTTTTCTCCTGCAAATGCATTACACAATATCTACAACACTGACTATCACAGACAGATACATGAAGCAGTTGGACAAGGTTCATGTTGGAAAGGAAAAGTTCAAGCCAGAGAGGAAGCCAAGATGGGCAAGTCCATCTCACTAAGTAAGCAGAAACATGACTCTAAACTGTCCAAAAATCTGTCCAGAAACCCCTTTCTTTCAAAAAAAAAAACAAACCCAAAATAAAACATGGTAATTGCAGTAGAACCAAGGTGTCACATTTGTGAGTGTGTCTGTTTATGTTTATGTTTTATTTTTATTTTAGTTATCATGTATTGTTACCAAAGTAAAAATCCACATCTTGTGCAACAGCAGGTGTAATCTCTATTTTAGCGCAATTTTAGCTTAGTAGAGAAAAGATAGCTAAAAAGGGTCCAGCTGGAAGTTTTGCAGAATAATTCAAGAAGCAAATAGAAAGAGGACTGGTATCTTCTGGTATTCAAGCAGAGGGAAGCTGCTCCAAGAGTGAGGTAAAGGATCAGAGTATGAGGATGACTCCAAGGATGACTCCTGGGGGTCTGCACCTTGACTCCTGTCAGCAGGGAATACAGGTATGGTGAGTGGACATAAGAGCAAGAGAGGT
>NW_010134053.1:20263-51017 GCF_000699245.1 Pterocles gutturalis | reverse complement strand
GCTCTTCCAACCTCAATTACCTTGTGGCTTTCTGCTTTACAAAAATATCTTTGCACCTAAGAGTCCTCAATGAACCTTTCTTCCTAAATTTGTCCAATTGTTCTTTGAACCCATCAGAAAGTCTGGTACCCAAAACACCCAATCTTCAGACAATGAGCTCCATGGTTTAACAACATATTTTTTTGAGAAACACTACCTATTGCTGTCACCTGAAATCTCAGTTGGGCTCCCCACTACAAGAAAAACATTGAGGTGCTGGAGCACGTCCAAAGAAGGTCAACAAAGCTGTTAAGGGGTCTAGAGAACAAGTCCTGTGAGGAGCGGCTGAGGGAACTGGGGCTGTTTAACCTGGAGAAAAGGAGGCTGAGGGGAGACCTTATCACACTCTACAGCTACCTGAAAGGAGGGGGTAGTGAGGTAGGAATCAGTCTCTTTTCCCAAGTAACAAGTGATAGGACAAGAGGAAATGGCCTCAAGCTGCACCAGGGGAGGTTTAGATTGGATATTAGGAAAAAATTCTTCACCGAAAGGGTTGTCAAGCACTGGAACAGGCTGCCCAGGGAAGTGGTGGAATCACCATCCCCAGAGGTATTTAAAACATGTGTAGATGTGGCGCTTACTAGTGGTGGATGTGGTGGTGTTTGGTTAACAATTGGACTCAATGATCTTAAGGGTCTTTTCCAACCTAAATGGTTCTGTGATTCTATGCTTCATAGTATTCATATTATAGAAGGCAACGAACAAAGACAAGAGAGGGCATGCAAAGGTGGTTAGGAACAAAGTCTGCAAAGAATAAAATCAATTAGAAGAGGAAGAGATGAATGTAGATCTCTAGGATAAAAGCTGCCCAAGTTACAGTACACTTCCAATATAGATGTACTGGCAATATAGTGGCAATAGACAGAGGTCTGTCTTTTTTCATGTGTGCAACACAAGAGAATGGTTGCGTGTTTGATTTCTCACAGGTATTGGAATTGGCATGAAAGACAATGTGAAAAACATTGAATACAATGCTGAAAGCAAAGAGGGTATGATATAAGGAGCTTTGTGCAAGACTGATTGCAAACAAGGCAAAAAGCATCCCTGGAGTGCAGTGGTCACAGAAATTGTTATCCCTGTGCAGAGGTGACACGGTATGCTCCACGGAGACAAAGCGCAGAGCCCTAGGCTGCTGCAGGTGGAAAGGTAACGTGTCCCGTCCCTCCCTCTTGGTCCTTGTACCCACAGCCCAGAGGCTGCCCCGGGAGTTACCTGCATGACTGCCCAGCAGAGAGGCTTTACTGTGCAGCTCAGTAGAGGTGGAAGAGAGGCAAAAGCAGATCAGGTTATGGGCTTCTTATGTCTATTATACTTTATAAACTAGAAAGCACTGCATACTGGTAAAGCTATGTCCCAAAGCCATGTTCATTACATAGTCCCAGATATGTCACCCTTGTGTACGTTATTGCTCTGGTTTAAGGTGGCTCGTACACTACAGGAGATGAGGTTTTCCATGGGAAGCTTCACAAACTATTTAAGAGTTACTGTCCTGATTACATACCTTCTATAGGTTTATCATAGTGACATAAACTCTTATTCTTGACTCTCATATTGAAGTACTGAAAAGGATGTGCATTTCAAAAGATTTCATATTCTTTTGGGAAATGGATAAACAAATGGGCTGCCTTGTTACAGCAAATACTGCATACCTATTGGGATGTTCATCTTGCACAAGGTAATAACAAAATGACAAAGCAGGATAAGAAGATTTTTTGCAACTGGGGAAATGAAAAGAAGGATAGAAAGAAGAAGGGGAAATAAAAAGAAGGATAGAAAGAAGAAGGTTTATTTTTCTTGAAGTTTAGCTTAGGAGCAAAAATGAAATTCCGTGGGCAACATAAAGGATCACTTTGAGAGAGCTGGAAGGGAACTGCAGCTAGCTTCACATTTCTTGGGACAAATGTGTAGATTTTCAAAAAATGACAAATGATTTATTTCTATCAGAGAAATATCATCAGGCAGAAATAATGGGGGCCAAGGCTTTGTCAAATTAGATCTAATCACTAGTCCATCAGGTCAGGACTTTGCCTCCAGAAGTGATCAGCACCTGATGTCACAAAAGAAAGGAGAAAAATAAAGAAAACACTCGCCATGCCTCTGGTCAGGTTGAAAAACCATAATTGCAAGGAAAGCTACACGGGGGTGTACAGACTCTGTCATGACTGACAGCGATAAAGAACAAACTCAGAAATCCAGTTCAGGGCCCCTTTGCTGAGGTGGAAGGGGAAAAAGAGTGCTGAACACAGGGGTCTAGTTTAGCACAGCTGGTGTGAAAACTGTTCAGTCTAACTGGTAGCACCTCCTGCTCTCCCTGCTGCACTGCCAGAGTCCTTTTCTGCGAATACAGCTCCGCGCCAAGCTATGATGCTGGGAAGAGCTTTACCAGCTTTCCAATGAAGCAGCTCACTAAAGCACTACTGATTTCTCTTGTAGCACACATATTGGAAAGAAACATCCACTGGCCTCCATCACTAGCTAATGCAACCACGAACCAGACACTTGCTATGCTGCTGTGCTTAGGTTCCCAAAATCAGACCCAAATTTCTACGTTTCTTTTAGTCTCAGTTTCAGGATCTCTGACTTGCACCTTCTTTGACCCACAGCTCTGGGAAGCTGGATCCTCCTTTCAAGCTTGAGCTGTCTTCCTGGAAAGCCAGCATGAGCCTATAGCTACAGAGCATATCTCTGAATGACTCCAGAGATAGACAGCTCACAAAAAAATCCAAGATAATCCAACAAAACACAGCATTTGGCACACTGATTAAAGCACCGCTGTAATTTACGTAAGCGAGGTTGGAAAGATATTGACATCTCCTATTACTCCTAAACACACATTTCATACAAAGCCAGGAGCAATCCTCCCACAAATGAGGGATGGAGGGCAGGAGGACAGAAAACGAGCATGTGGCCATGTAGCCCCTGACCCACAATATAACAATTGTACCAGACACAGGTAATAGGAGCTATAATCACCTTATTTGTCTCTCTTCATCTAAGTCTTCTGTTTTTTCAACTTACCAAGTCTTCTCAAACATTTGTTAAAATGAAAAGCACAAATTCACGAGACAGGTTTTACAAAGTCAGTTAGTGATTTTCTGCAGATTTCCTCCTGGGCTCATGTCCACACACAGGAATGATCAAGGAAAAGAAAGGCAAAACATAAATGGGAAATTCAGACAAGCAAATCTTGAAAGCCACTATTGCGGTAAATTTCTGTGCACAATGGAAGACTTTCTCACAGAAAACATCACTGAATAATTTTGAATGATAAGCAAAATAATTTAAAAAAACATAACAAGCAAAATCTGCTTACAAATAAATGCAGAAAATGTGAGATAAATTCCTGCAAATAACTTTTCAAGGTTGTTTGAAGTTGTTATTGGCTACATTTGTCCAACCTTTAAAAATTTTGCTCAAGCACCATTCATATTGTATGACCTCTTGCAGCAAGCATGCAGAAAATTCCTGAAATCCTTGTCAAATCACTTTCATCCATTATTAACCATTTGAGGCATTTCCACTTCCCTGCTCTGCCTCCTGCCACCTTTGAGAAATTGTTTTGATACTTCTTCCTTTCCCTCTGAAATTATTTCACAGCAAAGGAAATAAAAAGTGACAACAAATCCCGTAACTTGGTACCCTTTAATATATGCTCTTCCAACTGCAGTAACAACCTCACTCTTGGGCATTTTCTGTGAAACTGATGGCCAACTGCCTTAATGCCCTGCAGTCTTGCTTCAAGCCATCAACTCTCCCAGTCAATCACTAATCCCTGGGAAAAAAGCCGTGAGCCTTGGCATTACTGCTTAAATATAAAAATTTGTTAGTATAACACTTTACGATGTCACTCACAGAATAAAACTTATAAATTACTCTTCTGGTTTCTTCATAATGTGATGGAAATGCTAGCTGGGGGCGATCTCTAGAGATCTCTAGTCCAATTTCTTGCTCAAAGCAGGACCACCAGCGACACAAATCCGCTCAGCCACGGCTTCATCTAGCAGAGGCTTGAAATCTTCTCAGACAGATTTCACTGCAACTCGTCACCTTTTCCAGGGCTGCAACACCTGCCTGGTGAAGAAAAATTCACTGAAAACCCATCCTGAGCCTTCAAACATGCACTGTGTGCCCCTTCTACCTCCTCTCAGCCCTTGCTGAGGAAGACCTTAGCTCCCACATCTATTCAGCTCCTCTTTGAGGCTGCTGTTGGTTTACCAGCCCTGGCAATCCCATCTCCCTCAACCACACCTTCTCCAGCCCTGCTTGGGTGGTGGCCCTTCATTCAATCCTGTCCATGTCCCATGGACACAGTGTTCCAGGGACAGCATCAGCAGCACCAGCTGTGGGGAATAAACTTCCCCTGCTTGCTGGCCACGCAGGACGTGACCCATCACAGCAATGGTGCATTTCTGGATCATAATTCACCCGACCTCCCCTGTTACCCCAGGTCCTCTCCAGCCAGGCTGCTTTGCAGGCAGGCAGTTCCCAGCTGGTTTCTCCACCCCAAGTTCAGAGCTTTGTGCTCCCCCTTACCAAACCTCATGGGGGTTCTTTTAGCCCTGTCTTCAAATCAATCCAGGTCCCCTGGGCAGCAGCTCTGTCATTTGTCACACCAGACTTTCCCTAGTTTAGTATCATCCAAAAATTAGGGTGTTTTTTTTTTTTTTTTTAGTGCTGCTGGTTTTGGTAACACAGCTAGAGCGAAGAGACCATTTAAATGTCACCCCTGGTGTGTTTGCTCGTGGTAGATAGCTTGTGTAAATTAAATCTCCTGCTCTCCTCGCTGTGCTGCCTGCTAACCTCGTCCTGCAGCTGAATTAGCTCTGCCTTAATAGATTTTCCCTGAGCATCTCAGCGCTGCAATATAAAGTCTCATTTCATAGTCATTCTCGAAACGACAGTACCCCAGCACCCAGCAGGCTGAATCATCTGTGGGACTGAGCCACCCTGCAAGCTTTCAGAGCCATAAAACCTCTGCCGCACAGACTGTGGAGATGTTTCTCCTGGGAGGATGAAGCAGTCTGCATACCTCTTACTGCAAGGATTTTTCTAAAAAGTTTACCTTTTTGACTCCCTTGCCTGTGAACAGTAAGAGTTTCCCTGCTTTCTTTCCATCCCTCTTTGCAGAATGAGCTTTGTTCTTCACAAATATATGAAAACAATTTTTCTATCTTTTCCTTCCCACCTACCACGTCTCCCTGTCAAAGAAATGATCTCCCTCCCAGGCATAGATCACTGGCTTGAATAAGCTGCTGCTATGCTAGAAACAGGAAAATTCTTATACTGCCCTTTCCTTTGTCTCATGAAATCAGGTGCAACTCCTTCTTCTCCTTCCCTTTCTGCCCCTTAAAATTCATCTCTAAGTAGCTTAAAGGAAAAGCTGTTCCTAATCCAGTTCCAGCAGAGAGTACACTCTCTGAAAAAAAATAACCAAAAATCAGAAATAGGTTCAAAAAACATCACCGCTATGTTGGGAAAACTGCCAAAGTGATGTGAATGATACATAAAAGATAAAATATCTAACAAAATCCTCCAGTGCTCCTGCAAACAGTTCAAAGAAAAGGCATCAGAGCCCAATTACCTGCCCACAGGGTGCAGAGGTTGAATACTGCTCACTGGAGAGCAGGAAAACCTCAACTTTTTGGCCACCCATGGCTCCACACAGCTGCTAATTGCAAGGGGCTTGCTGTGGTAAGTGGTATGTTCATTTGTATCATCCTGCTCCCTCACGGTCACTATGGGACCACTAATGGCACCTGTGAGACTGAGTACAGCGGCAGATCTCCTCGGAGCAACGTTCCCAGGGAAGCAGGTAAAAGCCAATTTATGCTGTCTATGCTCCAGCATCCGCCCCAGTTTGCACAATTTTCTCCCTGAAGTATCATTTTGTTTCTGATCTGCACTAGAACACCATTGCCCTGAACTTCATTGCCTAAAAGGTGGATGAAACCCCTATTTCAAACCAAGTTATAGATTAATATTTTTTTACCACCAGGCCCAATCAGTGCTGTTTATTTGGGATATCTCCCTTCACCTTGTCCTCTCCTTACACCCGTTGCCAAAGTACTTTCACTGAGGCTTTTCAATCTATTGCATCTGCCTGCTCTCCTCTACACTGCAATGTGGAGCCAAGCATGGGCAGAGAACCAGAGCAAGACCCAGTTGCATGAGTCCAAAGCAAACCATTTAACTGGAGTTTCCCATCCAGCTGGAGTTTCCCTGCAGCCTACTTGGGTGGACTTCTAATGTTTCTCCCTGTCCTCCTTCCTACAAATCTAACAGGATTTCTATTCCAGAATATAATACATTATGGGTTTGCAAACAATACCTACAATAACCCTCTCCCCTGCCTTTCATGGTTCAACAAGACCATCGCCTCCTGAACACAAGCTGAGTGAGTCAGAGGAGCCAGAGATCTGAGCTCTGTGCAGACCTGAACCCTCTGCTGATGTTTCATAATGTCAGCGAATAACAGCAAGTTTTGTAAATTTTAGGGTTTTTTTTTCTAGGCAATTACTGTATTTATCCTTTTTGGGTCTCATCCCAGAGATCAAAAATGGTGCCCACATGAGCAGGTGATCCGTTTTACGTACATCCATGTCACTCATTGACATGCTTGAAGTCAGACATGCATAAAGCTTGGTGACTTGGGGCTATTAACCTCAGAGTTGCTTCTCTGACTTTCCTTGTTTTCCTTGTCATGGATCTGACATGTATGCAGATCTTGTCTTCATTTTATCTCTGATCATCAAACTTTTCAGTGACATTTGGTAGTGTTTCCAGATGATGACATCTCAGACCTCATCAAGCTTGCATTAAAATGCTCCTTTAATGACAAACAAGCTATCTGCCCCCTGTCTTTGAGTAAATCTAGGAGTCAACATAAACTATTTCTATTGACAGGCTATAAAAATGAGCAGAGGCCAAAATCTTTCACATTTCTGCCTTTGTCCTCCCTCAGAATTGCTGATTGAATGTCCCCTATTTTGAGCAATAGCTGAAATATGGATTTTCTTTTCATCATCACCACTTGCACAGCTGCATCAGTCATTAAGCTGTCCTAAAGATCTCTTACCCAGGAACTAGATGCCAGGTATATATCGTATCCTGAGGTGAGCTGTGGCAAGGCATAAATTGATCATGTGGTTCATGCCTTTGAAACCCAAATGAAAGAGCATCAACTGTCATCAACTCCAGGAATATAAATAGAAAAGATCAAATAAATTCTGGCCTAAATGTGTTGTGGAATGAAAAGATATTAAAAAAAATTAAAAAAAGGTCAAACAAACAAACAAATCACAGGTTAGTTTGATCAGAGACAGAAAATTATACTTTTGAATGTAGGACATATAAATTGACATAAATTTTTTTCAGGCAATCAGTCCATTCCCCAAATATTTTAAGCAACTGCATGCTAGAATTACAATCCCAAATGCATTAAATTCTATATCAAACCACACTTTTACTCTCTATTAAAAAGTCATTCCAGAAATACAACCCTCTGCAGGCTAACTTCCTTCAAACACACAGATGAAATGTAGCTATGGTCCTTTTAAAACTATTTGCGCTTCTGTCTGTGTAGGTGTTTGTCTTAAACATCTTCTGTTAAAGCTTCTGATGTAGTTACAAAGTCTTTGTTTTAGATAATTGTGTCTATATAGCCTCATTCCGACCTAAATTACAGTTTTCTAGGTCAAATAAGCAAAGCTATGACTTTTTTTTTCTTTTACTAAGGTACATTCTTTATCATCTTTTTTCAGTTTTAAGTTCATCCTCCTTGAATATGCATGAATAGAACTGTACATTATCGTTCTAAATGAGGTCTTACAGCACAATATAATTCCCAGTTTCTGCTTGGAAATACCTTCTGTGAGATACCCTCACATCCCATTTTCTTTTCTAACTATGATCTTAAAGGTCCATAGTCATCCTAAGATCAACAAACACAACCGAGATACCCTCACATCCCATTTTCTTTTCTCACTATGATCTTAAGGGTCCATAGTCATCCTAAGATCAACAAATACAACTAGCTCTTCTTTATTCGTGGCTTCCAAGCCTACAGTGAGAATTCTTGTTATGCATTCCTCAGGGAACGATAATGCCTTATCATATATATGTATCATATATATCAAACTATACCAGGGAACGATAATGCCTTATCATATATATATATATCATATATATCAAACTATATAGTAGTGAATTATAAGTAATAAATCCCTGTTTTCATTTTATTTCATTTATTTCCGTGTTTTAATTATTCCAAACCTCTGAAAAAAACTTTAAGTCTTCCTTACTATTACAGCCATGCTAGAAAGTCCCTATATAGTCAGCTCTGTTCTGTGCCTTTTTAATGCATAAGTTTTGTTATTTGACAAGTGCACAGCATTACCATGGTTAGGCTTAGACTATACCCACAAGTTCATGGGCAAGTTTTGTCTGAATTCTGGGATGGAGACTAATTAGTCACCTAATTTAATTCTTTTAATCCTTTAGACCTGCACTTGCATACCTGATTAATGTGTTATATAAAAGAATATCAAATACCACGTGTTTGTTATTTGTTATAAAAGCTGGAGAATTCCCACCATTGACACATCCATAGTACGTATGGATGTATTACGGTATGAAGTCTAGAGCAGTATTCAGTTATCTAATTACACCAAACCCAGGTATCTGAGATGTTCTAGGGTATCTCAGAGAGAACAGAGCTGGACCTACAGGAGACCTTGGCTCTTCTGGAGCAGTTGCTGCAGGGAGCACTAGGTACCCTAAAATATGTGTAATTGTGGGGTACCCAACTGAAACTCACCCTTAAGCTACTGGTTTCAGCTGGAAGACTTGGAGAGGTGAAAATGAAAATTGGAGCTGGTAACAAGACTGCATGGGATTAGTTTGGAATAGGAAGAGGGTTGGTGTTTCCGAGCAGTGAGATTAACAGGGTAAAGTGGTGTCACCATGTTTCTGAAGGATTTCTTTGGAGAAGGCTCAAGTTAGCTTTGGGCAATCTGGCCCTATGCTAACTTTTTCCAAGCTTAAAAATTTTTATCTCAGTGTTTGTCTCTTTTTACCTATTCCGGGGGAAGAAAATTATTGTCTGAACACTCATGATATTGGCAGATATTAAGACAGCACTTCAGAGTCCAGATATTCTATCAGCCAGAAAAAAAATCTCCTTGCGTTCCTAGCTGGCCAAATATACTCGGGCTTTCTTGCTTTCTGATGCTGACCAAGATTAGCAGAGCAGCAGAGCTCAGGGATCAGAGGTCACCAGTAAGCTTCTGGATATTGATGCCTGTGAGAAAACTCTCCCCTCAGTTGTACCACCCTGGACTTTCAGAACTGTTGGGCTGGTTTATTCATTTGGATTTTGGCTTTCTCTGGAGCACTGGGACAGAGAAATAGATGCTCACCTGGTCATACCCAGCATTAGGAGTTAGTTCTGTGCCACTGCAGGAGCCTCAGATTGTTAATTTTATTCCCATTTCTCCTGTTCCCTGCTTCTATTTCCCAACAGTCTGGCTGCCTGAGGGGATGAACTCTTGAGTTCAAAGTCACCTGAGAGAATCTAAGTAAGATGCAATGACTTGCAATTCACAGCAAGTCAGATTAGGTGATCTAATCACCCCTTCTGGCCTCAAACTCTATGAAACCCTACAAAAAATGATAGAAAAAGGACTTGGCTCTATGAGTGTGGACAAAAAAGAAATGCTTCTCATTCATTTGGAGGTAATGATTTTGACATGGTCTATGAACCGTGGGCTTTGCAGATGCCAGAAGCTTAACAACTTGAGGAAGTTTTGATCTCTGATTCCAGCTTTTATCTGTGGAGGTGGGAGGGAGGGAAGGAAGCATTAAGTGCAAATTTGCCAGAAAAGGTCTGCTTGAATCAGCAACTTTCAGCTCTTCCACTGTGATTGTAATTGATTTCAAGTCACAGCTTGACAAGGGAAAAACACCACATCACGACCAAACTGCCACCTAACCTTGGACTTTGCATGAAGTTAGGGGAAATGGTGGCTCCAAGTTTTCTAGTACTGGGCTCTTCAATGGAGAAAAAAATAGTATAAGAAACCACTTGGTTTAATAACTATGCAACAAGAGATTATTAATTGCAGCAGATATTACAAATCCGCTATCTCAACAGTACATGTAAAAAATAAAAAAAAAAAGAAATTGAAACAAATTGCTCTAGCTTTTTCACTATTTCAATTAATTTTCCTTTCATGTTCACTGATGCTATTGTCATGCCGTAGCACTGTGCTTTGAACATGTTCCTGCCCTGCTCCAGGAGGTCTGCTGGGGTAATGTCCCTGGCATAGAAGTCAAAACTCTCTAAATTAATTGCTCCTTTCATCTCTTAATTAGAACTATGCTAATTTCCTTCAACATCATTATTATATAAAAAGCCACGCCTTCAGCCCCAGGTTGCTCTAGTATGTTGATGTGGGAGATGGAAATCACAAGAGTCCCAGTACAGGGGACATCATGGGCAACTACAAGATCATCGTACTGTGTCCTTGCCACCAGAGGACCATTTTCTGATAAATCCACAAATTCCTGCTCAGTTCCCTCCTTTCTGGTGGGAGCCTAGACCAACGGTTAATAAACCTCAGTAGTGGAAAGTTCTTCCTCAGCTGATCTATGTCACTGGGTGCCATAAGACATTTCTGCCTAAAGAGAAATAAAAATAATCAAAGCCACATGCAGGCTGTGACATCAAGTCTTCTTTTAAGTACCCAATTTCTGCTACTTCATACTAAAGTAAGAAAAGACTTAGTAGTAGATTTTCAAAGCTCAGGTTTATTCCTGTCCAAGGATGTCATAGTTAGGTAGCCATACAGAGTTTTTTCAATACGTGGGGGTTTTTTTGGTTGTTCTGAAGCTGGAATAGTTATTTTAAGGTCAGACCCACCTCTGATGTTGAAATGTGGAAGGTCAAACACAGAGGAGAGTATTCAGTTCAGGAAGTAAAGCTGCCTATTTAGAAACTAAAGACCAAACACACTTTAGGCAAATGACTTTTTGAGACAAAATACAGTTCAGTCTTTACTTATTTTCATGTTTCTTTACAATTGCCATGAGAATATTTTAATAACCTCTGTAGAGTTTAAAATGATACAGGTAATTGCTTTAAGTAATTTTAGTGCTATTAAAGATAACAAACCTCTTGTGTGAAATACTTTGCTAAGCCATGATCAGCAAAAAAGGGGTAAAGATCTTTTCAGTGCAAATCTGAGTTCTTTTTATGGGTGAGCTGAAGTGAGAATATAATTACATTATCTATAAAATGAAAGGTGTGCAGATATTCAAACACCTACCATCTCAATCTTGCGTTGACTCATGCAGAAAACACACCAGAATTTTAACTAGCTCCATTTCTACCATTCAGCAGCCTGTATGTGATCTCTGAACCCACCTCCAGGTTGCACTGATAATGTTTAAATTGCAATGTTCTTCATCACAGCACATTTATAATACCTGAAACCAAATTCCTCCCAAATTACTTGGAAGACTCTCAGAGGAACAAGTGAGTATAAATCTTGCACGCCTTACTTTCATTTCTTTTCCTGACCTTCATGATTATGGCTACAAAATCATTTCCTGCTTTTTGGCTCTACTTCATGAAAAATGTTTCAGAAAAGTTGATCTTAGAAAAGTTTGGGACTTTGAAAAAATAAGTCACAGAAAAACTTGAAGGTCCCAAACGAACCATAATATAACTTGTTTCTCTAAGACACTGCGTCCTGCTAATGAGTTACAAGAATCCTTACTCCTTCATTAAACACAAAGAACTTGCATTTTTTGTCTCTTTCAGGCTTTTTAAGGGATGCAAGAGACCTAGAATAACTTCACCAATTTTTAAGCAGCTAAAAGTTAGACACATTAACTGGGCAAGTAATCTAGAGGACAATCCACACCGTGATAAAACAGGTGCAATAGAGTATTCTGCAGGGGTGCTGACCTCTCCCCGTCGTTGAGAAGGACGCAGCCTGCTGTCAAGAATATATTTCCACTAAGATGTTAAATGAAATGTTAGATGCTATTGCAGACTGAGGCACCATCACTCCAGCAGGGATGCACAGCACTGTCCAAAGCCTTGCTATTTCACTCTTTTGTGGTATCTTTGCAATCTGCGCCTGAGGCAGGTCAATCCCCAGCAAGTGGCTCTGCTTTCCCACAAGCAAATCCCTGGTTTAAAAACATCTTGGATCGTTCAGGCCTTTGGCTTTAGAACCTGATGGAAACTGGAGGTCATTTTTCTCCCTTTCTTTGTTGTACGTACTCTTCAACTTTGGGAACTGTTGGCCCCAAGTCCAGAAGGGAGCTTCTAGTGCTACCCTGCCCCGAGGAATATGTGAAACAAGCTGGATAAGAGTTGCCAAAGTAGCTCGGAAAAACAAAAGAGGAAAAAGCATCAGCTTAGCTAGAAAACACACGGTTGTGACTGTTAAACCTCTGCTACCATCTGGGAGATGCTTTGGGTGAGTAGTCCCAGCCCAGTTAGTCTACAATACTCATTTCTTGCCAAACCAGACGGTAAGAGAAAGCTTCTTCCAATTTTTTTCATTGCAAGCCATTTCTCTGTGGTGATCCAGACCAGAACAGCATTTCAAAGCCTGCTGCTCACAGCTTACAATAGGAATTTACTTCTTTTCCTCCCTTTGCCTTTTTCCTCCCTATTTATTTTTTCACCCCTCTGGACAATGTTTCAAGGTAGAAACGGCTCTCTTCCAAACAGCCTGAAGGAAAAAAAAAAAAAAACCAAACTCTTTCCTTACCATTCTCCTCAACTAGCAACATCGATTTTTTAGCCATTAGCTGTTGTGAGCTGGATGTTAATGAGCCTGCACGATGTAAGTAATGATGATGGATGCTTTCCAGGTGCAATTATGGATAGCCAAGCATTATTTCTTTCCATAGGCTAGCTGTAACGGCTCCTACCTACAGAGAGTCACCATTTGGCACGTATCCCTCCATTACTGTGCTATCCTTTCACTGAAGCTCAATGTATGGGGTAACCTCAGTTTACAGAATTAATGCTTAATCACTGTGATTTGGGGAATTCCCCTTCCTTTTCTTATTTATTTTTGACATAGGAGAACTGTATTCTTGTAGTTTTTCCTCCTGATCTGCTCTCGTTGAGCTCAATAACCAAAATACCTTTTGGGCTTTTGGTTGCTTTGGTTTTGGGCTGGTTTGGGTTTTTTTTGCTTAAAAGCTTCATCCCTGAATATTTGATACATGCAGATGATCCTGACTCAGGCAAGCAGCCCCTAGGAAGGTCACAGAGCCATTTGTATTGAATAAGGAGGGGGCGGGGGGGAAGATAATTGAAATTTTGCAAAATGTTCCTTCATTCCTTTCTCTAGCAAAATTCTCAGCCCTAAACAAGAGCTGAATAAGTTAGGTAAGTAAAGACCCAACAGTTCCTCATTTTAAATATCTGTACCTCTGCCAAAATAGGCAGTCACTGAAGAATGACTAGATGATCTTCCTCCTCTTGTTCACATCCGAAACTGTAGATGTGTTTCTGCAGAACAAGGCACTGGTAGATCAAGCTAAGTGTCCTTCTAAGGCATTGCTCAGTCTCATTTGAGAATTAACAAGGCTGATCTGCAAAGCATTATCCTAGACAGCAATGAATAGCAAGTAATCTGACAGAACTGTTGGACGGGTACTTCCAAACACAGACGTGCTTTCCAGAAGAACAGCTTCTCTTGGGGGAATTTAATACAAGATGCTCTTGTCACAAGCATTTTCCCAGGAGAGATGTGAGTGAGCACTGAGATATAAGCCACAAATAGTCTCCAGAAGTAAGACAAAGTCCTTGTTAGAGAAATTTGATCCCGAATGGAGAAGCAACAATGTCTGTGACAAAGACTAAGAGATGTGCCTAGACCTTCTGCACATGTTCTCCTTGAAGAGATCAAAAAGGCTTCTCGACCCAAAAGGCTTTGTTTTAATAGAATATCAGCTAGAAGAGTTAACCTTTGTAATAGAAAAGGCCTAAAGAGACTAGATTCATCGGCGTTGAAATAAACAGAGCAATGCAATCCTTTCTCCGTGCCTACCACGCCTCTGCCCAGTGGGTCCTTGCTGGGAGCGCTGGGGCTGCAGGCAGATGGCAAAGTTCTGGCTGAGGTCTAGCTAACTGAACAAGACATCGAAAACTGCTAGGTATGACACAAGAAAACGCTGAATGTGTTAAATAACAATAAAGTTACAGATAATGCTGTGAGGCATGGCCAAATCAGACAGCTAACTGCACTCCTGGCACACACCCTCGCTCCCCACCAAAACAAATTTCTCGGTCTAGCTGAATCATTTTGAATAAGAGACTTCAGGTAAGGAGGAGGAGAAGGAGGGAGGGGGTTACTTCCTTGGGTAGCAAAGCTGTGTCCAGATAGAGATGCACAGCTGTGTGCTCACAGGGCAACAAGCAGCTGTGTTTCTGCTCCGTCCACACCGAGTTACCACTTGTGAGTTACATCGTGACAACCCTGGTCTTCATCAATGCATTAAATGGATTGGATTACACCATGGTGGTTTACAGATGTATTAACTTAAGCTAAACTGCATAAAGGTGCCTTCCAGGCAAAATGTATCTACATAGAAAGTTGACATCCTGCAGATTCAAGAGGTTTGGTTCCATTTTCAAGACATTGGATCATTCCCATTTCTCTCCTCTGGAGTTTCCAGGACAGGTACTCACACCATTCGTCTATGGAAAAAAGCAAATCATCAATCAGTTGGACAAAACTAATTCTGATTGCACAAGGATCTGAACGCAAAGCTATTTCCAAACGTCTTCACCTCCCAGTGAGCTGTGCTCCAGTACGCTGCAATTTTTTCACTGCAGGTAAAGCAGTATCCCCAGTTCCAGCCCTGATACACTCCCTGCTTTCTACTAACCAGCACAGCCTCAAGTAAGGCAAAACCAGAAGCTTTATGCCAGCCATAATTTACCTTACAAAGGAGCAACTCCATCATCATTTTGAGATTCCTCCTACCTCTATAAGTTGACTTCACATAGGGGAAAATGGCATCCTACCCAAATATTTCCAAGTTAAATTTTTCCTTCCTTTTTGATGTTTTTTTGTTGTTGTTGTTGTTGTTGTTGTTATTTTCTTCTAATTTTCAGTTGAAGAAGAATACCCAAGCTGAGTGGTGCAGCACTATAAAAGTGGATAATAAGTCTCCGTTTATAGCCACATGAAAACACTGGTAACTGTCCTCTACTTGCTCTGGAAATAAGACATGGAAACAATAAGGTCTGGAGGTAAGACTGTAAGTACCAATAATTTTTTTTTTCCTCTCCACTGAGATTTTAGTTTGGACCTGACAGTCGTCATTGACTTATGTGCCACTTGAGCAGGCATTCTGGTATCATTTGCAGGGGACATGTGGCTTGATGGGCCTTTTATGAAGAATTACACAACGGTGTAATTTACAGCATTAGCCTGGCATACTCAGCATGTGACAGGATACACACAGCAGTAAGGCATAGCGCAGAGAGAAGGAAATCAGAAAAATACAATACTGTCCAGGCAGACTCTCTATAGAGTTAGCAGTCAAGAAGCTGGGCATGCAAACCACAGATCCACCCTGAGAGCTGAAGAAGACTATCCTCCCCTTAGAAGCTCATTTTAATACTGATGGCCAAATTAAAACTGGGCAGTTTTCCTTTGGAAGGCAGAACTTCAGCATTTGTGAAACTACATTAAAGTTATCGACATTTAAGATCTTCAACTCCATTAAATCTTTCCATCAAAACCATAATGATGATGGCTGTCATTATTATTATTTGTCATCACAGTAGCAACACTTTGCAAGCACCCAGGAGCCCAGTCAATTGTACTGCAATGTTTAGCCCTAACTTGTATTGATCCTTCAGCTCTAAGTCTCAAACCAGACGCTATTTCTGAGATTTTCAGCTTGTGTGACTCAAAGGCAGAAAAGAGCGTTAGTCACCCTTCTGCAGTGAAGTTCACAGATTGACTTGAGACATCTTCTGCAGCTTATTGTCGGTCAGGTCAGAGACTCCATTTCTCTTAACAGACTCCATCTGAAGAGCACCTGAAGCCAACAGAAGGTCTCATGGAGATTTCTACTGCATGTGCCAGACATGAACCAGCTCCAGGCTCCATAACTTGACCAACCTGGGAACCGGCCAGCCCAACTCCTGTGGTGTACCAGGGCTCAGGAGTCATGGCTACACACCATACTACACCGTAACCATGGACCAGGGTGGTTCGAACTCCCTCTGCCAGAACATGTACATTGGGCTCAATTCTCTGGGCTGCCGGCAGGCTCTGTAGGAAACTGCTGCTAGACAGAAAACAAAAGTGGATCAGGGACAGCAAGCCACAGCTCTCTTCCAGAAAGCCATTAGTAACACACAGGCCCTGGTGGTTGTTAGAGACGTACCACAGATGGAATATTTTCTTACATATACCACTATCTACTGTGCTAATTTCCATGGGGGTCATGTGTCTTGTGACTGTCTTGGAAATTCTTCTGATCTCTCGTGCCACTCTACTGAAATCACTGAGAGCTGCAGTTACAAGTCAGAATTGAATTTGTTCTACCTCTTCCCAGACTGCCAAGTTCAGGAGCCCACAGATGGTCTTGCATGTGCAAGGATGAACTCATGTGGCCAGGACAGTCAAGAGGGGTGGTAGCAGGGAGAGCTGTGACCCAATACTCAGTAGGTTGTGCCTAATACCAAGTCCAAAATGGAATCTCACTACCTTTAGCTATCTAAAGGCTACACATCATGGCAAAGGTGGTCCTACGAGTTCCTCATGGTCTGTAAAATAGACAGGTACTTCAACAATGAACTTCATTTTTTCATATTCCATCAAATGTAGGTATCTTTAGAAGATATCTTCTGTTGTTCTTGGCAGATACCCATCTCTCTCTGCTAACTAGAAAGAAACTTGAGACTGGAGACATAGCTGTTAAATAGCTGAAGTTAGATGAGCTGTACTTCACCCCAAAGATCCACCTGTAGGCTCTTTGGGAAGAATGGAAGGCTCTTCAGTTCCTTTCTCTTAACTTCAGCTAGGCATCCATGTATTTCCAGGCAGAATTAAGCATATAGTAAAGCCATTGTACAAAGGAATTAAATTATGAATTATCTTCTTCAAGAGGGTGAGGATGAAATGGGAAAAGTGGTAGAAAACTGTTCTGAGGACTGAAATGGGGATGAAGAATCCTTCTGGAATGAGGCTTGCTGTGCCTGGCAAAGAGGGAGCTGAGGGAATCTGATTCTTCTTGGTTTGTACAGAGGGACAGAGAAAAATGCTCTGAAGCTAAAGGAAAACACTGACAAAAAGAAAAATCGGTGTAAAAATGGCCATTAATATATTTAAGCTGGCAATTAGAAACAAGTTACATTATATCAAGTCCCAGCTGGAGCTTAAGGAAGACAAAAAAACGAGACTTTAAGATAGAGGTTCACAGTGTCTGAGAGGAGGGTATGAGGTGCCATTTTTGATTATGGGCGACTTGACTTACTGACCCACAAGACCCCTTTCAACCTTCTGTTACTGTGTTCTCCAATACTGCCATTGCCTTCATCATTACAAGTGGAAATTGAGGGCACTCAGCAATGACCAGTCCTACATCCCAGTGCAGCAGAGAGCTCTAAGGCTCAAATTTGCTTTTCTCAATTGCTGAAAGTATTGGCTCAACAGAATCAGAAGAGAGCCAGCTGGGCACAGCATCCCTTGGCCCTCTTCATTTCTTTAGAAATAATTTATCAGAAAACATTTTTCCATTTTGCAATGGACTCCCAGGAAAGTCCTGGATTAGCCATTTTATTTTTTTCACCTGCTTGTGCAAACACGTTTTAGACGATAATGACTCAGGCTGCAGTGGCTCCCTTTGGAAGGATTACGATGACAGCAAAAGAGGTTGATGAAAACTGTGATAATCCCCTCTTCCCCCAGCTGATTTGGAGCGGCAAATGTTAACGCTAAAATGTACAAATGGCTCCGCATGCAATTTTAATATGATTATCATATGAGAAAAAGAAAGACCATCTGTGGAAGCTAGAAGATCTTAATGGGAGATTTAATTGACTTCATTTATCTAAGGGGAGATACATGTGTCTCAGGACCTCCAAACCCGTTCGGTAGACACCTTTGCTGAGCTAGAATTAATGGTTTGCTTGATGAAGGGTGCAGTATACCTGAGAGGCTGTAGCTGTCATATCCCACTCTGAACAGGAAAAAGCAAAGTTATAAATCACCTTTATCACCAAGACGACAATTAAGGACAGAAAGTAGCAGAGAAATGGATGAATGACTGCTGCAGGACTCAAAGGCCTCAGACCATAAAACAAATAACTGTGATTAAGCAGATCCAAAGTCTTTAACTTTCCCAGGGCCATAAGGACCAAATTAAACCCCAAACCACTTAGGAAATGGCTTTCATAACATTTCTTGTTATAAGCATCTTGGCGGGTGTTCAGGAAGTTCATTAGGAAACAGGAGCAACAAATCCACTTTATGGAGATAAAAAGATCAGGATGCTTTGAATTTAGTATGTCAGAGGGAGAGCCAGCAGCAGAGAGGACCATGGTTTTAGATGAGCACAAGCCATCCAGGCACAGCTGGTCACCCAGAAAGGGTTCCAGTCCCTGTACACCCAATCCTACATGACTGCCTTTGCGTTGCTTACCTTTTTTTGACGTCATTTTCCTTTTGACTGCCTATAAGGATGTTATCACCCACCAGCAGAATTTGGCAAGGAATTTCTAATTAAACACACTGTTACAAAATATCAGTTTGTCCGAATTCAAGGTGTGTCTGTGTAAGGGGGACAGAGGTAACTCCCAAGATTTTTTTTCTGAAATTTTTAAATTAACATTCAAATTTTCCAGTTTGAAATAGTATTTTCTTTAGAAACCTGTGTTACTTCTGGTTACTAAAGATTAGGAAAATAAAAGAATGATTGAAATTCAAGACTTTTTTTTTTCCAAAGTGACCAAAATAAAACATTTCAACTCGCACAAATATCTTGGCCTCCTTCTATCTCAAACTGTAACTTGCACATTTATCCCACAACTCCCCAGCCAGATATGCATAGGTAGCTATTAATGGCAATAACGTAACTCAGGGCACCCAAGCAATGTCAACACGAACCGGTACAGAGCACAGCCCTTGGTCTTCATTCACTGCTCCCAGACATTTTATGAGCCTTTTCTACCTCCAGTCTCCAGGAACGTGCTGCAAAAGCCACTTAGGGTACAAAAGGCACAAACCTCTCCCCTAGCTGTTCCCAGTTGAAACCACTGTAGACCAAATACGGAGATGCACGGCTGCCTCTCTGCCCATGCCTGGGCTATGTTTTCGATGCCTACCAGTTGGAGCTTGCTCACTTTGTACAGGAATTTATGGCTCCAATAAATGCAATTACTTACAGGCACCTTCAGTAGGAGACACAGTTGGTAATGAATCAGCGCAAGCTGAAAGCAAAGTGAAGTTACCAGAAAGGTCAAGAGGGACTTGTTCATTGACCTCCTTCATCCAAAAAGAGATGCAAGAAAGATTATCCTGCCTAGAGACACCTCCCAGGGTGATACTTAGTGTGATGCATTAGTCAAAGGAAGAAAGCAGGCAATGAGGGGTCTCACCAGCATCCGTAAGAAGTGCTCTTGCCTACATTATTATGGTCCATTTAGTGTTTGTTATACAAAGACTTCCTTGCAAAAAAAGAAAAAGTAGAATTTTCACATTTAAGAATGTCTGTAGATATTAATGCACAGATATACATGTATTATCTCTAACAACACAGCTGTTCTCTAACAGCTTCCCTCAGCACCAGTTACCAAATTTCATTCTCTTCAGTTACAAAAAAGGCAGAGAAATTTTGTAATCACTGATGAGCTGTTTAGAGCTCTTCTTTCCAGACCCGTTGAGATGACAAGGTGAGATGCTGTCTTCTGGGACTACTACTATTTATCTTGAGCCATGAAAGGTACGTAGGTGAAATAGCAGCACAAAGGAGGCTTATACACCTCTTTAATTCTTCAACCACCCTTGAAACAGCCAGAGCAGCTTGGGAAGGTATGGATCTGCTCTGCGGTTCCAGAGCGAGTCATCTCAGCATAGATACAAGTAGGGAAGAGGAGGGTATATTGATGGTCCTCCCAGTATTTAATGCAGATTATATCCAGCCATCCACATTTTCTGAACCCAGATATGACCGATCTGCTTAAATCTACTTTCAGCCTGAGCAGCAGCTAGACTTTTGGGTGAGCCCAGTCCCCGGTGACCCAGGCTGGGGACACCCCAAGAGGGCTGTGGCATCTTTCCAAAGCAAGTTGTGTAGTATGTCTGAGAGGAGGATGGGGCACACTCAGATCTCTCCCCAGTATGAAGGGGACACAGCTGAGATGCACAAGAGGCAGGACCCTGGAAAACCCTGGTCTGACAGCAGATGTTTTGCCTCGACACCTGGAAATCAAACTTTGAGCACTTAAAATCACAGACAAACATTCTTCTGAACTCAAACACTATTAAATCACCTTTAAACAATGCGGCAGCTAAGGCTCGCTCACAGCCAGCCCTGCCACACGCAGCTGCAGAAGGGAAGGGCCAGGCCTGCTTTTGGTTTCAACACTCACTAACAATCTGTTTTTCCAAAAAACACTCTCAAAAATAGCTTGTGCTACCCTGTCGGAAGATTTTTCTGTGTGATACACTACCCTCTGCTGCTCGTACATGCTAACGACAATGCAGCGTCAATATTCCTGTGCTTCTGAGCTCTATAGGAGAGACCTAGTGTTTGGTGTTAATCCTGGCATTAGACTCCAAGGGTGTGATTTATTAATTACTGCAGCCTAAAGGAACTGGTGGCTTGTCTGTACATGATAACTGGATTTATTCAAAAGGTATATTTGGATCCTATCTGAACTGTGAGATTATTTTTTTCTCCCACATCTACACTGAACCAGAATTTGTTCTGCACAGAAATTAAGACCAAAGGCTTTCTGCAGCAGAGTTTTACTGGGAGGCTAATGGAGCCACAAAGAGCAATACTTGCAAAACGTGTTTCCAAAGTGGTCGTTCAGTCAGCCTACTGTTTTTGCTGCAGTACAGGAATTGACAAAAAAAAACCCACCAAAAAAACCCACAGCTTTATTCCAGTAGATAGGAAAGTGATGATAGTTTAAAGACCACTGGGGCAACTGGCAGTTCTGGATGACACCCTCATAGATTTACGTTATTTAATTTTTCCAAGATATGGCATGCAGACTCATGTAGCCCAGGTCCCATCCTGCTCCCTCTCTGTCCCCCACACAGTTTGGGCAGGCTGGAAGGACAGGTGCCTGCATGCACACACGCACCAGAGTGTGCAAAAAAGCAAAAGATGGGATCATTGCTCTTTCTCAGGGATGGAGGAGAAATCACTCACACACCTCCTGTGTCCAGGACCTGCAGAGCATTCCACATTAACCTCCTCTCACCTAAAAATGACCCAGTCAGAGCTGCTGTAAGCAAATGGATATTTCTGTGGAAATTAATTGCTTTTTCATCTTCCTTAATTGCTGTCACTAAACGAAATGGTGCCCAATCCTCCTGCCTCTCAGGAATCATCCACAAGATTTTAGCAGGGATGGGAAGGAATAAAAAATAAACCCCAAAGCTGTGTCTAGCCCACCAGTCTAGTTGCAAGGCTCAGACTGATAATACAGGGGATAAACTCAACGTATCAACATATTTTGATTGCTAAATGCCTCTATAAGTGATTGCTCCCAACTACATCGGTATGGATCATACAAAGAGACAGAGGGAACTTGCTTGATTCAGTACATTGAACGGTCCTTTAGCAGATGTTTGTTTTTTCAGACCCATAAAAACTTAGTGACCTTCTTTCTTACTGGTTTACCTCCCACCACAGACCCAGAATCAATTCCCAGCAAAACATTTTATGGTATCTCTGTGCTGGAAGAAGAAAGATAACCCTTGCTGGACTGCACTGCTATGCCGGAAGGTGAGATATATACTTCTGCTCTTCTAACGATCCTCAAAAGATTCCCCAGAAACACAGAAGAGCTGACCCAGAAGGAGGGGAGATTTCAGCTCACAGGTTCAGATACCATCTCTCCAATCTAATTCCTCTTGGCTATTGCAGCCGCTCTTACTTAGACCTATTTTTGCAAAGCTTCAGTGACATGTGATTAACTTTATGCTCTGGGCAAAGTCCCCTTGAAGGCAAATGTGCTTTAAACGCACAGGTAGCAGAAATTTATTCTGTTTGCAAAGCCAGGTACATGCATAAGTCTTTGTTGATTCAGGATCATGTTCACAAGAATAAAAGCAACCAAACAGCTTTTCTTTGTGTGACTCTGCTCAGAAGAATTGGAGAGATATTTCCTTGTAAATTTCTTGAATTGGCTGCAGTCGACTCTGATTCCATCCAACAGTTTTATCACAATTTCTGCATAACAGCCCAACACCTTGTAGATTATGTGAATAGAATCTGCAAAGTCCCTGGTGAACCAAGTGTCTGGTACATATTACCTGTGGGAATTGGTTTTTTCTTAGTGCAATATTGACAGTTTTATGAGGATTTTTTTTTTTTTTTGCAAGAGGTAGGTTGGTGTCTAATTGGTTATAGTGTCACTCTTTTACATAACTATCTTTTCCTCTTACAAGATGAAACTGCCTAATGCATACAACAAAGCAGAAAAAAATATTTATTTGAATTACTCAGTAGGTGTCAAACACAATACACTGATCAGAAATTATGAGCCACAGAAGGAGAGCTTTCAGGAAGATCTTAGCTCTCAACCTTTGCTGGAGGCACCTGAGCTCCTCTGAGGAACAGCAGCACCACAGAAAGGAAACGGGAACAGAGGAAACCTACAGAAAAGCTCTGGAAAGGACCTTTCCAGGTCATCTGGTCCATCTTCTGGGGAGAATCTAGATCACTCAAAATCTTCCTAACATACTCCAAAAGATTTTTGGACCCAGACACAGTGGAGGCCAGGGACTGGGTGCAATGAACATGAAGTGAAAGGAGATGATCCAGCCCTGACACAGGAGGCATGAGATGTTTGCCATGACAAGGATCAACAGTATTCAGCCCACAATTCAAATAGCTCATGAAAAGGCTTAAAATGCAGCAGGACATGGTGCAAGACCAGAATGGAGGCTCTCTGGTGGGTTGGAGCACTTGGGCAGTAGGAGGTACTCAAAGAACTCCTGGAGGTATTTCAAAGAAGTCCTCACATTCTTGTTTTTCTTCCCCTTTGGAGAGTAGAAATAAATTCTCATCTCTAACTGGACACTTCTTATGCCTCTTTGAGTACCATTCCTGAGCAATTTTTGGTTTAAAATGTAATGGCAAGACACACACACACAGCTAGAAAGTTTTGTTTCCTTAGGAAATCAGGATAAAAATTCAATTAACAAATCCAACAGCATCAAACTCTACCTTGAAACTTCAGTTACTTATTAGCTTTGCCTTTGCAGGTGCTGAAGACAATAAAATTCCCAACATTGAAGCCCGAGTCAGATATTGAAAAGCAGCCAAGCTCTTAAGGCTGGGACACTGGAAATAATCTGTTTTCCTGCCAGAACCAGAAGAAAGTTAACAACCAATTTAAGTTTCAAGGCAAGCTGTTTTCACGTGTGTAGCTCATTTATTTATCTTTGCTGGATAGGTTTTTGCTTCCTTTTCATCCTTAACTTTTAACTGTACAAGGCTGCCAGGGAGGAGAATGATGTGTTGTGGGGAGGAATTGGAAGGAGACTCAGACAACATAAAAGTGCTTGTTTTAGAGGCAGAGACAGAGGGGCTGAATCAGGTCAACTCCGCTCGATCACAGCAGCCGGATACACGCGTAGAACTAAGATGACACCATAAAGAAAGTCATCAGCCCACCTAACCCAGGGACAAGCCACAACATAAATCAGGCTGCTCAGGTTCACTGGTGGTGTTGTATTGATTGTGTCTTCTGGTTTCACTGCCTGAGAAGAAATTCAGATTTAGCTGCGCCAGCTCTGCCACCCTCTGCCTTCCAAGCCACAGCCTCCCACACTAGAAAAATCCATCTGCAAAGGAAAAAACAAGATGCAAGCTCTCAGCAGACTGCCCTGTGAAGGGCCAGTGAATGTGCCTGTTATGGTTGTCCCTCTAATAACCTCCTGTTTAAGGAAAAATTCAATTTATTGCAACCATTTACTCCAGTGAGAGTCCTGGAAGGTTCACAACCCTTCCCAGCCTTCCCACTTCCCATGCAACCCTTTAACTCAGTCCCAGAATGTGATTACTCAAGTCCTTTTTTTAAGTTCTTTAATTCAGGTGCTGCTGTTTTTCCTTACAGGCGGGCCGTGAGCCACCACTGAGCAACTCTGCTGTTCATCCATCCAAGCAGACTCAAGGCTGTGGATGCCTTCTTGGCACTAAATCCACCCCAACAATGCTCTTTGGAGTAAAGTATGCTTTAGAGTGATTGGTAGGCAAATCATTAGTCACTTGCACTTCAACTCCAAGGATTTATTTTCTTCTAATGACTGAATTTCAGTTGGAGGATTAATTCCAGAGGCATGTGTCCATGTATTCCCCCCTCTTCCTTCCATCACGGTTTTTGAACTCTCCTGGATCTCAAAACTTACATGATTATTTCTTTCTCATCATGGTAGAGCAAATCTCTAGACTGAGGCATGAGAGTTATCCACAGAGCAGGGCTAGAAAGAACAAGGTTGGAAACACTAAGGGGAGACCCGAGCATCTCAAGACCACCAAGTCTCAGCACAGAGGGCAAAGGCTTACAGGATCTGCAGAAAAAACTTTTGAAGACCAGCTCAGTTCTGCACCAGGGTAGTTCTGCTGGCCACAGCAGCAGCAGATCACCCATGGTTTATTGGATGCTGATTTAGCAAAGTGCTGTGATCTCCTACAAGCTCCCCTTCATACTCAAGCCCATATCTGTCTTATTTTCAGCTGTCTCCTGTTGTTCTTTCTTCATTCAGTTCCCACACACAGCCTTGTAAACCACATGCTGACAGATGGCAGCCTGGCCAGGGAGTGAGCAAAACTCCGATTCTGGAGTCAGGGCAGCTGCCAGAACAACCCAGGAACAAAAACCACTTCATCCTTTGGGGAGCATCTAATGGGAAGGGAGCACCAAAGGTTCCAACACTGCCAAGGTCGTGCAGAGTCAGGGGCAGGGAGACCTAATGCGTCTCAGACACCCGATGGGCTGGAGGGACAAGCATCTTCTGAGGCTTTTTTGCAGGACAAGGGATGACTATGAACAAAGGGTTCAGGTAGCCACCCATGGTGGTTGCAGAAGGTATCGCTCCACAGCTCTCTGATCCTCTGCCAGAGGGATGGGGTGGACAGACAGAATATGTAACATTTGGAATCATCTGTTTTAAGATGCAGAGCCCACTCGTTGGACCCTCATGGTTCAGTTTTGCACCTAACCCACCCACTCTGTCGTCAGGCCAAGTAACAATCGGAAAGCCTGAACAATTTTTGCAGATCAGTTGCTATCCATGGAAATGTGTCACCTTGGGTTTTCTTTTCCCAGAGAAGTAATTCTAGGTGAGATGGGATTTTTCAGAAATTCACTATTCTTTCCAGCTGTGCAGTGTGTGAAGATGTCATTGTGCTTCAATACTAGCATGCGTCTGTGTAACGTTTCTAATTAATATTAAATATTTGGGTGTTGTCTACCTACAGAGCTCAGGATCATGATGACAGACCCATTTAACTGCAAACTATAAGTCAGCAGGCATGTTCTTCATAATTAAAAGCCTTTTCCCAATCCAAACCCCTGTTTCTAGTCCCTGGATTTGAATCTACGTGCCAAACACTGTTGTACTGAAAACCAGCAGAACAGCACTAGACAACCACAGCCATCGGCCCTTCTATAAAAACTGCTCCCTGTCTCAAAGGCCACCTTGAAGAAACAGTTTAAGCACTTCCTTAGAGTGGTCCTTCCCTCTCTGTTAAGATCCCTTTTGAGCACAGAGCCATGTGCAAACCACTGACCAGCAGCAAGCAGCTTTCCAAGGTTTTATGGACAACCAGCCATTCACAGATCTTGATTCTGCTTTGTACACTTACAGAGTTGTGTACATCTCCAGCCAAACTAACTATATTTGGAAGAAAAATAAGTTTCCCTTGCTAAGGGACTAACTGCAACATCCTTATCCACACTGATTAACCTTCTTCTGTTCTTTCATCCTTCCCTGCATTGCTCCAGTGACAACTTCAGAAGATGACTTAAACTTCAAGGGACTGCCATAATCTTACCCACAGGGAATCAAGTTGATGACGCCTCAAAATACTCGCTCTAGTAGTAGCTGCGGAGTTGTCACAGCCACAATACACTCTGTGTATAAGGCTTTAGGCACTGACTTTGTAGACTCATACGCATATTAGTTCCAGATTTTCTATGCATTAAATTAGGCCATGAAAGTACTTAGACCTCAAAGTGAAATAACTATAGACACTGAAAAGTACCTCGGCATTGATAATTAGCAGGGAATTTGCAAATCCCCTTGTAGCCAAAGTCTTGGACAAGTCTACAGGAGCTGCCTGTAGTCTGGAGTATTCCACATATTATTAGGACCTCAGACTTGAAGCTTATGTAAAACAGCTTTTGCCATCACTCTTCACTGTGGTGAGCAGCCTTGAGCACCTCCAGCAGATGATTTGGCCCTTCTGAGGGACAGGAATTAAACCTGTGCTCTCCAGGAGCTCAGGTGCAAGAGGCCATCAATCATTTACTTTAAGCAGGATTCATCCAACTAAACACAGATGTCTACGTGAAAGGAACCTCCACCTCAGCCCACCTCCCCAGGCTGTCCATCAGCAGTGCAGAGAAAGCACTTTGGGTGTAGGTCTTCTCATCCCGACCCTGATGTCCCAAATAGATCTGGTGAGCTACCCACCACTTAAACACTGTTTCTTCCCACTGTACAAGCACAGTCTTGGACAGGGGTAGCTGCAGAGACTGTGTTCCCATGAGATGAAGCCTGTCCTAGACCATCCTGTGTTCACTGCCCAAATTCACAAAATCAACAGCTCTGCATTAATATTATGATCTCTGAAGCATCTTTCCAGCCTTGGTTCCTGTGACCGCATGCTTAGACCATCCACAGTGTTATTAACCTGTTTAAATACCCATACATCACCACCTTAAGGGACATCAGTCCTACAAGAGATCTGCTCAGTTTTGCTGAAATCAGAGCTGTTATAAAGATGCTGGGATTTCTCAGGGTGTAAAGGCAGTATTTAATTCCTATTTTGTAAAGAGGCGAGACTCAGCAAATGAAGAGAGTTATTTAAACCAAAGGTGCAAAGGTCAAGCCATATATATTGCTGTGCATATAGATGTATGCTGTAAATGAGGTGCAGCCAGATAACACAGTACCTATCTTGTAGGGCCAGCAGAGGAAAAAACTGCAGTTGAATTGAGACCTTGGTGGGTTTCTGAAGGGTTTAACTGGTTTAGATGGCTCTGAAAGCAGAGAGCTGGCTTCCCAGCTCAGGCAATCCCTTCCCACACCAGGTACCCACCAGCAGCTCCCAATTCAAGCCCTCTCCATGAGCAGGCTGCTACGGCATTTTTAAAAAGTCCCTGCTCCATCCCAGCACTGCTGCAGAGAGTGATCTCCTCACTGCAAAACAAATGCTCTCTGCAGCTATCACCACTGCATTAAATGACTGGTTAGGTCATTAAGCCTATCTCAGGGCCAATGCAAGATTTTTCCTGACATACATTTTCCAGTTCTGCTTCCAGGCTTATTTTAAGGACTTCTCCACCACCAAGTTTGGGTGCGTGGCATAAAAGCACCTTGAAATGACAGGGGTAACATGTTTCTGCCAAGGGAAGCTGCTGTTTGCAGTTTGGTTTTTTTTTTTCCCCTGACTCCTTCAGATTTTACAACATTTTTCAGGGTCTGGGAACAGCTGAAGTGCTGTGGTTAGCAGTAAGCAGCCACAGCAAAGGAAGGAGGATTCAGGGTCTGGGAACAGCTGAAGTGCTGTCTTAGCAGTAAGCAGCCACAGCAAAGGGAGGAGGAAAAAAAAAAAATGGAGCCATTCTTCTAACCATATGTCTCTTCCCCATGTCTGTCTAGAGAGGGCAATTAGCAAAAGCTAATCACTCAGTTTAGAAATGCTAGACCCTTTAGGCAGCTTTTCTGACTGAACACAAGGGATATGCAGGATTAAGTAGTTACTCTGCCTCAAGAGATAATTCTCAGTAACAGTGGGTCAGCAATCATGGCTGCAATCGAATTTAGCTTTTACGTCTCGGTCCAATAAAAATATATCAGGTGCAATTTAGAAACAGGATGAGAAACTTTCATACAAGCAAAACATAAAACAGGAACTTTCCTTTCACATTTCCTATGTGAAATGACGACTTTCCTATTGGCCACTCCAAGGGGGTCTTGCCATCAATTTCTCTCTCTAAGCACCACTGCAATACAAGCTCGCTAATCCTCTCCCGGTTGTAAAAGCAAACGGGATGGATTTCTCCAAAGTGCTGAAAGAAGCTTCTGCAAACCAACTCTTGTTTCTTGAGATAGGAAGATACATAACTGCAAGGAAGAGCAGTTTCCTTTGCCCCATCCAGGCAGCTTTATTTGTGTTCTTGGTAGTTCAGTAACCATGACCTTGACTAAAGCACAAGGTCCTCAGTGACTGGATAGCAAGGCACCAGGTTACAAAACTGAAAAACCCCAGTATCAGTTTTAACAGGTGACACTACCATCCCAGATCCATCACTGCTGCTGCTTCTGAGAATGAAGGTGGGCTAGCTACAGAGATAAGATAAGGGTTTTCTCCCCTAAAGCCATAAAAATCCCCTCTCAGTCTTCCACCAAGACCCCTGAGAAGTTCAAATGAAAAAGCTTTGGCTCAGGAAGCAAAGGCAGAATTGGATAAAGCTTGGGAACACCAAAGCCCATTCCCAGGATGCTCCCACCTTGACCTTACAGACACCCAACTTGCTCTGCCGCAAATAAATCCCACTGGAGTGCTCACACTGGCATCACGTTAGTGATAGCCTTATAATTAGAGCAGCTTTTCCCAGCCCCATGACTGCCGTGAACAGTCCTGCAGTACCTGGAGTGCTCAGAGTCAGGGAACCACACACACATTTCTCCTGCTCTATGCCCTCCACCTTCTTCCAAAAGCCAAGGCAGACTGATCTATTTCAACTCTGATGGATGTCAGATTGGTGCATTGCCTGCCTGGGAGGGCTTTTGCTTGAGGATTTTATCAGAAGCCACACAAGAAGCAAGCTTGGATGGCAATGTACAAATGAACTGCCTTCAACAAATGTTATCTGGGCTTTTCTTAATAAGGCAATAGGGTAAAAAGCCTTGAGATGTACTTATCGGTTAAGTCTGGAATAAGTTTTTATCAAGGAAGCTATTTGACATCTACAACTCTTAGTTGGTTCATAAGACACCCTGTTTTGACTTTATGTTGTCAGAAATCAATGTGCAAGGTTAAAGACAACATTATAACTCAATGGTTTTGTGCCATAAACATGACTGTAGTTATGCTAAATCAATAAAATATGGTAGCCCAAATTTACTGCAGAGTCACAGCATAAATAGTTAATTCATGGATATTGCTTTACCTGGTTTAGAGGTAAAAGCGTTGTTAAGAAAAACGCTCTGGAGCCGTTCCCCAAGGCTGTATTGCAACGGCTGTCATTCATCTTCCACCCAGCCTGCCAGGCTTTTGAGTACATTGAAAGAGACTTTGATTTCAGCAATAAAAATAGGTAGCTCGAATTTTGCTTGTTTTGTTGCTGCGCAAGCACAGCTCCCCTAGAATAATTTCATGTGTTTCAGTTTAAAGGGATGAGCCTTTCAAAACTATCAGCTTAGCAAACATGTTTTTTAACTTCATGAAAGAAATGGAACCTACTTGCTTCTCAAAAAGCAGCTCACTTTTTTTTTTTTAAAGTTTTTATTACTGTTATAAAAAATTAATTCATATTAAATTAATTAGCATTAAAACACATGCAACGAGTTTTGCAAGCAGTGTGCCTTGTATCTACAGCTGCCTTCCCTCTTGTTTCTTGGTAAAAATACCTCCCAGAGGTCCCTATGTCTTTGGAAACCATCTTCCACAGATGTTACTGGGTTAAGAAAGATGAGAAGAGGTAGCAAGTCAGACATTAGCTCTCCAATGTCCTGTGCCTTGAAAGTGTTCGAAAGTGTGATATAAAACTTGTCTTAAAGGGAGATCATTGTGATATGTTGTTTCATTTAATTTTTAAATCAAAGCTAATTTGAAACAACTTGGATGAATAATACCAAAAAAAAAAAAAAAAATTTCTTTTCACAACTACCATCTCTATGCCTTTCGTAAGGGAGATTTTTCCAGGTCTTGTTTGTGTAGATCAGTGAGATTTGCATGCATCTGGATGTTAAAAAGAAGTGATTTAATGCTTGCCTGACAGTTTCCATAAAGATCTTGCTAGGGTTTTTGTGAAGGTCTTACACCATGTTAATTCTTCTGGAATGGCTGCAAAAATTAATCTCTGAAATCAACTTTATACGAAAGATTATGCAGCTTCACCGTAATGTTTGGAGGGTGACTAGATTGTGCATCAGTTTGTTCCTGCTGGAAAAGAGGTTTTCATCAAAAGTAATTTATATTCTACAATGTAGTCTTTTTTTTTTTTTTTTGTGGTAACCTTTTAATCCTT
>NW_010134053.1:1147-20232 GCF_000699245.1 Pterocles gutturalis | reverse complement strand
TCTACTTGCTTATCAAAGAACAGATTGCAAAGTGAAAGCAGAAGTGGAGAAGAAACTTTTTTTTTTTTTTAAACTTAAATTAAAAGTACATGTTGGTTTACTTTAACATTTTCCTCGGGGGATTAGAAAATAGCTATATAATAAAATTAATTAAAACAACTTCAGTAGGATTCCTGATATGCTTCTTAAAAAGAAAAATGAAACATAGTTGTGTGCAGAGCTGCATTTATGGATTTTTTTGTTGTTGTTACAGTCATTTATTTTGAGAGAGAGGAGGGCTATTTGTATGGTTATGGCTTCTTACCAGGATTACGGTTTCTCGTAAGATGGTACTGCTCCATCATACAGGGCTCTGGGTGACTTCAATAGGTTTTGATGTCGCTTTGAATTTCATCGGCGGGGGCAGGGGAAACTTGAATAGAAAACTTCAGCTGACTTTTTTTTCCCCTTTCAGTCCTCAGTTCCTGTTCACAGATGTTTATAGCCTCTTCCAAGGATGATAACTTCTTTGAAAGGGTTGCAATTGGAGCATTTTTATATACCCCAGGTGTATTGCACTTAAATAACTCTTATTACCACGTAACTCTTCCTAACTATAAAACTCCTTTAGGGAACATAATACTGTTTGCATTAACTCGGGAGCTAGGAGCCAGCAGGCAGGATCTGGGGCACCTCGTGCAGGGCATTGCACATGTCCACGTCCTTTATTCCAGGATGAAACAGGCCCAAGAGCCCTTTTATTCCTCTTAATGGCCAAATAGATTATAAAAACATTTCTTCACAGCGGTAGCTCTGGAGATAAGAAATGTTTATCAGGATTCAATAGGAGCGAATTTAATTTTGGTGTTATCTCTAACTTTGCTATTGTGCACCTGATGCCTTCTCACGCCTGGCTTTGAAGGAAATAACGTAACACCATTACTGATGATGAAAAACCAACAGCCGGAGATGAGAGACTGAAAGCTTGTTGCGCAGATGAATATTTATAGCTGCATTGTGAACATCTATTTTCTTGGATTACGCTAGAAGATATGATAACAACACCGAAGGAAATTACTTTATGAATTTAATACCCATCTATTTTCTCTACTGATTTCATTTATCTAAGCTTGGTGGCATTTTATGAGGATGGTAAAAATCTGTTCCATCATTATTCTTATTACAGCTAATAATAATCATTATTGTTATTGTAATTAATTGCCAATTTCCTCCTAAAATTCTTCTACAAAAACAACCAGCAGAATGATACAATAACAACAGAAATAGATATACGGGACATTTTGAAATTGCTTAAGCGGTCACACTGCCTAAGATCTTGTGCTAAGGACTTCCTGCAGCTAAAATACATCTCTGACATACTTAATGGCATTTTACTCAGCACTGAAGTGATGAGATTACATTCAAATTAGGAACTTGTGTCTTTTTTAAAAAAAAAAAAAAAAGTACAGAGAGAAATTGTTTCAATTGCCTTGAAAACCTCTTAAAACTGCTCCAGTAGGGAAGAGAGGAGCTGGTTGTAATGAAGAAGCTGATTTAATGAGCACTCAACACAGATTCTGGTGGGTCTATCCAGCTTCTAAACCATTTAATTGGAAGCAGAGTGCAAACCCCCCATCTGAGGCACAGAAGATGAAGAGACCCACGGGCACAATTTAATGCCCCAAATCAGTACCTGAGGCTATCAGGATGCACTGGGGTATCAGACAGCCTCCCAGAGGGGGCACAAACCACACAGAACCTACGGGGGATCTAAGAGGACATTTGGAGCATCTCAGACAGCACCTGACCTCTCCTTTAAAGTCACTGGACACTCCAGGGAGTTTTCCTTGATCAGTGTCTCCTCTGTCCATGCCACAGCCAGACCCATCTCGTCCCTGTGAAGGTGGGTCTAGAAAACAGAAATAGCTTCTACCACATTCAAAGTTCGGTTCTCCCAATGCTTAAAATGTCATCTTAGGCTGTAGGCTCTACACAAGATGCTTTTGGTAACCTGAGGTCCCCTGGAGCTGGCCCATGGCACGCTAGCCTGACCCATCTCCAGCCCCAGAAGCCATGGCTCTTGCCCTCACCTGTACCCTTCCTACACCTTCTGTGGTGCCCACCAGCACCTAAGCTGGAAGTATTTAAATGATGCTAACAGTAAATGTGCTAGTTTTCAGCAACACCCTCCTCACCCCCCACTATAAACTGTGATTCAGCCTTCAGTGATATTTCATGAAGATATGAAAGCTCGTTGGCTAATTATAGTTTCTACGGATTTTGCCCTAAATCTCTAGCTGGACAAGGTCAGCATCTTTAATTGTCATGCTCAGCGTAAGTAAATAACATGGCACAGAGCATTATCAGGGGTCAAGCCATCTCCCATATTTATCCCTGTTTTTATGGTTACACAAACACAAGAAGTGATATCAGCTAGAAATAATCTCTTTCAAAACATTATACTGAGAGGTGTCTTTGAAGAGGTCTGGAGTCCACAGACAGTCCCAAAACTCAGAAAAAAAAATTGATGGATTCTCCAAATGTTCTCTTCTTGACAAAAGGAGCAATTGAGCCCCTTGTTTTCCCAAAGACACCGTGGAAATGGTTCTGTGTTCGACCTGGTCCATCTCACTGATGGGGCAGGGAACCACAGCAGCCCAGGGGACCAAAGAGGGGGAGTAGATGGTCTCACTGCCAAGAAAACTATGTTTTGAAGGAAGTAGACAGCTCACAAGGAAGGGATTTTGAGCTTAATACATGAAGAAGAAGAGGGCAACATCATGCTGGGCAACCAAAATAAGAGATCAGAGAGCAGAAGTCAAGGGCAGGGTCTGAGTCCCCTGAAAGGCTGCGCTGAGCTCACCGTGAAACAGCCATGTTTCTCTATGTTCTCATACACAAAAAAAACCCACTGGTCACCACTTCAGCACATGGGAGAGGTGTCACTGTCTGGGACAGGTCCTGCTGTGCCAGTGTCTCTCCTTTCTCCACTGGTGCTTCTGACAGTGGCCAGTCCCACCACCCTCACCATCTCACTTGGCTCTCAGGTCACCATGGAAATCCTCCTTTTCTCTCCCAGTCCCATCCGTGTCCTCCCTCTCACCTCAGCTGGTGTGAGCCCCAGGATATAACCCCATTTTAGACGTGTTTGTGGGGAGACTGAATTGCCTTTATTTCTGCTATAGGAGTGCACAGACACACTGCAGTATTTACAGCCCCATACAGATGGGTTTGAAGAGACAGTCCCTTTCCTGAGCTGGGTATAGATCAAGTAGGCAAAGAAAGACCCAGGAAATTTATGACAGTTACTCAGCAGCAGAGCAAGGAAAAAAAAAAAAAAAAAGAATGCCAGTCCCAAGCTTGGTGTTCTGCCCAGACAATTTTACCATTCCTGCCTTTTCATACATTTAACTTTCCCTTTAGCTGGCATTTTGCTGAAACAAACTTTATGGTCCATAGCATCAACAGTACTAAAATATGACAATTAATCACAGTCAGCTGCCAAGTTTCCACTGAGTTCAAGCATTTAAGTCACAATTAGCAGACACAATATTTCAGTATATCAGTTTAGTCGAAACATTGAAACGCCGAACCAAATTTGATCTATGACATTGGCAGAGATGCAGCCAGCCCATTATCATACAGCTGTATTCATCATAATTTATCTAGTCTCCGTCAAGCACTGCTGTGTTCACCAGGCCATAAAGGAAAGGACTATAAGCGATCCTTGAATCTGCAGTGATGGCAGTTCAAGCCTAGTTTGCCTAGCAAATTTTACTGCCCTGTTTCACACATACACAGACAGCAAAGCTCCCAAGAATAAGCACTTTAGGACCAAAAAGATGAAGCTTTGCAGTACCAGGCTCCAGCAGTGCCAGAGCAGCTGTACATTCAGCTCCCAAAGATGCTGCCAAAGGAACAACAACCAGCTCCCGAGCGGGGTAGGGCTCACCTACAGCTTCCTTACAGATGAGACACTGCTATGCTGTTTACCCTTCCCAAAAAAGAGAGGAAAAAATTACCTTTAACACTCAGGAAGCATTCTTTCTCCTTTTACCTCTGCCTTTGCAAGGCCAACATAGCACTTCAGAAAGAAGCTGCTAGCAGACAGAGGATATCTAGGAAATGTTAGGGACAGAGTAATTGTTGGGGGCTCAGATCTTATCTCAACCCACCAGCAAATCAGAGCTGCTTCAGGATCAGCTTCAGGTGTAGCTGGAAGACTGGCACAGGCGAAGCAGACGGGGCTAAAGCTGCCTATTGAACAGTAAGTCCTGCTTGGGCTGCAATTGCTCCTGTCTCCACCAACACAGAGGTCAGGGGCTCCTCACCTCGGAGCTACACGCTCCTCCTGAGCCCTCCTAATTGCACCTCACAGCTGACCAAAGTGTGGAACTCCCTCCCCTCCCCACCCACTTCTCAGGGCTTTATTCAGCATCACCACCAACTTCATACGCATTTCGGATCAAGTAATCAGAGAGGAATAGAAGCAATGTGGCACCTCTTGCTATAGCACTGGTGTCACCATGGCTGTCACAGCCCACACTAACACTGGACTCTTCCAGCCTGAAAGGTACTACTGGAATTATAGATGTTATACACTTGGCACGGCACTCACAAAAAGAGAGCTAGAAATGGACTATTCTCACAAAAGGGCATCTCATGAAAAGAAGCATTTCCCCCTCTCCTTGAAAAAAAAAATTAACTAAATGGTTGAAAGGAGAGAAACAGAAAAGCAAATCAAAGAAAAAAACATTAAAAAAATGCTAGGACTGCTTTTCTGGCTGGCAGTCACTGATGAGTAACAGGGTAGAAAAGGAGAAATTAACCCCAAAGCATTCATGAGGATGTGCCCAGTGAGACCAAAGCGTTGCTTACAGACAAGCTGCAGGTAAAGGCACACTGCTGCACTGCACAAAGCAGATCCTGTGAAGCAAATTTATTCCCTTCATCTTCCCACCCTCATGGGCCACCACACACCTGCTGAGCCTTCCCATTGCTCTGAATGTGGTCATGGGTAACAGGCAAAGCCAAGACTGCTGTGTCTCTCTTCCCCTTGGTCCCCTATGATTCAGCCCAAGGAGGCAGCACATCATTGTCCCCTGCTTGGTTACCCCATTGGAGCTGGTTGGCCAGCCACCGCTGTCATTCTGCATCCACCTGCACCCACCTGCTGAAATGGAAAAGAGATCTTGAAGCCAAACTGTTCATCCTGCCAGACGGTGCTCTAGACGTTTGCCTCTCGTCTGAGCCTGCACTGACCTTCTTCCACGCTGGGTGAGAAGATGTCTGCAGCCTGAACCCAGACTGCCTGGTATCCATCAACACCTTCTGCCTCTGAGCCGTGCCATTCCCTGCCGAGCATGAGCCATCTGGACTATGACATCTTCACGGTGTCGATATGGATGTCTCCGAGCAATCAAAGCCACGGATGTCCTGTCCAAGCCTCTACATGTGCCCAAAATGACCTACTTTCCCCACTTGTCTGGATCAAAAGTCTTGCAAACAGGTTGCACGGAGCCTATTTCTGGCTTGGCAAATGCACGCTCTTCTCCACAGTGGACTTTTTTAACTGATGATACTTAAGAAGATTGATGGGTTTCCAAGAGCCAAAGTCAAATCACATCACTGGGTTATTTTTGTATTATTATTCATGAAGCCCATTCAAAGCTCAATTCAAAGGGCATCTGTAAGCAGTTGGTGAAGAGCTGGAACCTCTAATAAATGAGTCAGTAGAAAAGAAAAAACTCACCATGTCAGCAAGATGACTGCACATGCTAGAGCACTGAGAGGAAGATGAAACGGGATTAAGAGAACGGAAATACAAAGAAATCTTAAGGGAAATAGAGAGAGAAAAATATATGGGTGGAAAGAGCCTCAGACGGAGTTGTACAAGGAATTGTTCTTATGAAGCCCTTCAAAAGCTCCAGAGCTTCAGAATGAGAGAAAATAATCCGGTTTATAAAACTACTTTGCACCTCCCCACCGAGCTTATTTATATCTTCCTGAGATGTGGCATTAAACAAATGAAAGAAAAGCCAAGAAATAAATATCAAGAAATAAATATTAACTGTGATGGGCAAGAGCAGTAGGATTTTTGTTTTCTTTTGACACAGCTTGAAGATGAGTCACTCCACTTCTAAACCAGGCAATGGGTACCAAAGAACCATCAGGCTCTACAAAGAGAGACAATTCAAGTGTCCATATAGACAAAGAGCTTAAAATACCTAAACTCTACTGGGGATGCTCCAAAATCAGGCTGCAAACACAAAACTGAAGTGCAGGATTACAGTGGGGACTGAATAGCAGAGCAGCTACACTTCCAAATAGCGACTTTCTGAAACAAATGCTGCTGCCAGCCCGGGTTTGCTGCATGACCTTGCAGCTGACCCTGCTTTGAGCAGGAGAGCTAGAAGCCTCCTGAGGTCTCCTCCCAACTTGTGTGATCCTATGATCCCCCAGCCACTCACCTCCTGCCACCTGGGTTGTGTACTTAGCTTGAGTTTCTCTGCGTAAAGTGATAGCAGACTTTGGTTAAAGCCCTCCAAGTACAGTTACCCGTGTTACCAATCCAGACCGCTATTTTGCATGCTTTGCAGGCTCGAACAAAACAAAACACACATTGGGAGGGAGTCCTGGGATGATATATCAAAGTCTGCAGAATAGAAATGATTTAACAGGTGTGTGGGTGTCAAAAGCCAGAAAGAACCACCATGGCCATTGATGAGACCTCCTGAACACATGGGCCAAAGCATTTTAGCCAACGATCTGCAGCAAACACTTATTTGCAATGATCACTTTGCTCGTAAACGCAGAAGCATTGCAAACACCTTCAGAAGTTGAGATACCTTAAGATCTTAACCCCTTAAGAGGTTACCAGTGTAGGAAAGAGGCACTGTAATCCTTTTGCAGACCCGGGTGCTTGATAATTAACCACAAAAGGAAAAAGGAGGCCTCACTTATGATTTAGGACCTCAGAGAAAACCCTTTTCTTCTCCAGCCACCTCTGTTCTCTCCACAGAGCTCACAACCTGCAATTAAGGCTGGGTCTGGAGTTCACATCAAACTGAAAAAGGCTGTAAGACTGACCCAGACTCCAATGATTTCTTAAATCTCTTGGTGATGAAAAGTGACACAACATACCCTTTATGTCTGAAGCTCAGAAGGAATTTGAAAACATTTCTCATGTTTTGCCAATGGAATAAACATATTAATAGCCGAACACTTGGATTCATATCACAGAAAAGACAGACTGGTCACACTGGTCTGGCAGCACAGCCCTCCTGAAGAGCAGTACAACACGGAAACACAGACGCTGGTCACTAGGGTCAGAGAGGCAACTTGATAGACAGACAGACAAACTCATAAAGGAGGAAGCTAGTTAAGGAACGTAGCCTTCTCTAGGTCAAAATTCACACCCACAACCCTTTTATTTCTGATTCAGTAACATTAAAAATGGGACTCAGCTCCAGAGATGGCTACATTTTGGCATTGTCATGGTTTAAGCGGTAAGCCAGCAATAAGCACCATGCAGCCGCTCACTCACTCACTCCCCTCTGGTGAGAAACAGGAGAACAAAAGGTAAAACTTTGTAGGCTGAGGCAAGGACAAGGAGGGATCACTCACCAATTATGGCCACAGACAAAACAGACTTGGGGAAAAAAAAGGCAATTTAATTTGTAACCAACCAAATCAGAGTAGGATAACGAGAAACAGAACCACATCTTTAACAGCCACCTGCTCCAGAGCGGGGTCTCCCCTGGGCTGCAGGTGGAGATCTGCTCCACCGTTACCTCCATGGCTGCAGGGGTGCAGCCTGCCTCACCATGGTCTTCACCACGGGCTGCAGGGGAATCTCTGCTCTGACACCCCCGCTTCCCCTCCTTCTTCACTGACCTTGCTGTCTGCAGAGTTGATTCCCTCACATCCCACTCCTCCCTGCAGGTTCTTTCACTGGCTCCTGAAGAGTTCAGGGCTCTTGGGCAGGGGCTGGGCCAGGCAGACAGGCCTGGGGCCACGCTGTCACTCCATGTGCTGTGCCCCCTCTTCAATATGTCATTCACCAAGGCACTGACTGGCTTCTACTTGGCCAGAAGCAGAGGCAGCTTCGAGCTGGGGAAACTTCCACAAGCTTCTCACAGGAGCCATCTCTGTAGCCCATCCCCCCAGTACCAAACCCCACCACACTGACCCAAAACATCATCCAGATACAGGAGTCAGCTGGTTGTCTAAGCTAAGTCTCAATGGAGATCTAAGGGTCAAGTCAGCAACCAGCTGCCCTCCCTGGCCTCCCTCTGCTCTCCTTTAGCTGTAGTTGTTCCATAGATGCTGGATCATATCCACAAGCCCCACGTGGAAGTTTTGGCTACTTGGCATCTCCATGTGGGAAGCTGAATCCCAGCTCCTGCCTTTGGCAAAAGCTGGATTTAGGTGTCTGAATCTGGAGCTGAGCAAAACCATTCTCTTCCACTTGAGAAGCTGAACATGATCTGGCGACGTGTGCTTGCAACCCAGAAAGCCAACCATGTCCTGGGGGCATCCCCAGCAGCGTGAGCAGCAGGGCGAGGGAGGGGATTGTCCCCCTCTGCTCTGCTCTGGTGAGACCCCCCCTGCAGTGCTGCCCCCAGCTCTGGGGTCCTCAGCACAGGACAGACATGGCCCTGCTGGAGCGGGGCCAGAGGAGCCACGGAGATGGTCCGAGGCTGGAGCAGCTCCCGTGCGAGGACAGGCTGAGAGAGTTGGGGGTGTGCAGCCTGGAGAAGAGAAGGCTCCAGGGAGACCTTCCAGCACCTCCCAGTGCTGAAAGGGGGCTACAGGAGAGATGGGGAAGGACTCTATCAGGGGGTGGAGTGATAGGATGATGGGCAATGGTTTTAAGTAATTTTGGGGATCAATCACTAGATAAGTCATTAATAAACCAGATACTAATATCCGTATTCCTGATGAGCAGGATTAAAGCTGTCCCATCTGTGGAAGCAGTGGTTCAAAGCTAGGCATGCTTCTTTAATATTTTGCATGGGAGGGCTTCAAGAGGCCATAATTTTTTTGGAATGGTTTGATGCAAACAGGTGCTGAACCAGAGGCCATCAATGGCTCAGAGTCATCAGACTTTGTAGCCTTCTGCCCTTGAGGGACCTTCTGCCACCTGGGATAACTGGCATTTACTAGCTGTTCTACAGATGTTCAAGTGATGTGGAGAACATCACTTTCAAATTCTAAGGCTGGAATTCACTTCTCTGATCAGAAAAAGAGACACATAAAGAAGTGAACAGGATAAAAACATTATGCCAACGAGCTGCTAATCTGACCCTCTCTTTAATCACCTGGTTCCTCTAGCTAAGTCAAACAACCGTCCCACTGGAAAGAGTCCAGGCTACACAGTCTTTTCAAAATCTCCACAAACCCAAGCTCTCAGGGTACATAATGTTGGTATTTCTGCAGCCACATGGGAGAAGGGTGTTTTATAGGCCTGAAAGGAGACAGTGTGCTTCTCACATGGGCTCATGGCCAAGAAGAGCCTGCCCTACATCACCTTTCCCTGCACAAGAAATTTCCAGCGAAGCATCCTCTTCATGAAAGATTGATGCAGGGGAATTATTTGCAATGTTTTCTTTGCGCGGAAGGATGTAGGTGGGCTCTCGCTTTCCCCTGTTACAGTGCAGGTGTGGAAGAAGGTTAGAAAGCAACAAAGGGCAGCTCCCCACTGTCATGGACCACGTGGAAACCATCTCCTGCCACCAGGCAACCCTAGACCTGAGGTAGCTGGCTCACATCGTTTGGTCAGGAGAGTAACCTTTCCCTTTCTTCCATGTTCAGATCCTCACTGGGAACTTTGGCCAGGATGCTTAATGGCTTCAAAGATGGGAAATTGCTGTGAAGGTTAGAAGGGTTCCCAAACCTCCAGCTCTTTAACCCTCTATGCCTTTGCAAAAAGGAACTCCTCCAGAGGATTTTATGGCTACACCCACCTCCAGAGTACACAGTGTAGTTCCCCTGATTTCAGTTTCTAAGCTCTTAGGGTGCAGGCAAGTCAGGTTTTCAAGATTTTCTCCGCAGCCCTGGGCTAAGAGATACCACACTGCCACTCCTGACGAAGATAAGGTCGTGGCAACAGGCTGGCAACCTCCCAGGGGCTCTTGCCTCATGGCGCTGGGCATTTAAGGAGCAGGATTAAATGACACGGCACACAACAAGAACTGGAGAGATGGCAGTATGGCTTTTGGTCCAAACTTTAGTCTGACTTCCTCTAATCCAAACCACCTTCAAGCTTCAGCATGACTGACATTCAGGTGATCCTTACACTCAAGAGAAATGAAACAAACCCCAGTTCATTACAACTATCCTCTGAAAAAAAAATAGTCTCAAGCTGTAAATCCCGGCACACAGACTCTAACAACACAAAAACAATCTATCCAGGAGAAGATGTTCTCCCCATCCTGCTAGCATTATTCACACATTAAATCAGAACTGACAACGCAATCTTTTCAGCTGAGCTGTGCTCATTCTTCTTTTTTTATCATGATGAAATAATTCCCCTTTTTAACAACTTCCAAATGTTCATACTGATGCATTACTGAAGTGACAATGCAGATTTCCAAGACGATGATGTGCTTAATTTTTTTTCAAAGGAGTAAATTAGACAGGATGTTAATGAATTGGAGAAGTATTAAAAATCTGCTTTGCAAAAGGAAATGTTTTTAACTATATAAACTATTGCAACAACTATTGATTGTATTTCTACCACAACAAGGCAGCCAGAGGCTGATTTATGACAGCAACCCACCCTAACTATCCAACCAGATTTAATATAGTTGCCATCCTGTGACACAATGATGTATATTTTCGTGGCAATCTAGAAAATAATTTGCAAGAAGTAACAGTTTGTTCTTCAGCCATCAGCCATAAAGCTGTCAGGGGAGGGTCTCCAGCGCTGCCTGTGGGACAGTGATGTAGGGAGGAGGGCTGCAAAACCTCACAGGCTGGGGGGAAAAAAGGAAGGTCTTGAAATTATGGATAGGAGCATTTTCAAGTGGCTGTGTTGTTACTGGCTTTATTTTAACCATAAACTAAAGGTAACAATGTCTCCATAAGAATATGCGGTGTTTACCAAACCTCATTTTCACCATCTGACAAAAAATTCAAACGGGACCTTGCGGTGTAGGTTGACAATGTGATATTTAGTTGTCTGGAGAAAGCTTCCTGACAGCTCTGGAAACAGCTTTTTTCCCTTTGGGAAGCCTGAGGTCAAGGTTAAGAAGAGAAGAGGAGGGTGGAGTTCCTGCAGTGCCTTAAGGAAGAACACCCACGTTCACAGGCTGCTGAGACACAAAATATCGTGCAGGAGATGCCCTGAGATACCTACCTGGCTTTGCAGATCCAGCCACTACCTTCACCCTTGGGCTGGCAAGGTTATAAAGAATCTCCCACTGCATGAGAAGCCTGGTTTCCACCCAGTCGTCACCAACTGCCTCACGCAAGAGTATTTCTACCTATTTATCAAAGCAGAGCTAATAAATATCTGGACAAGCATTTTTTTCTGTGCGTCAACCTAGCCTGCATTAAATAGGTGAGCAGTAAAAATAGACAACCCCCCTTCCCCTCCACCATTCCCCTGCTGCCTTGCCTCTTCTGCCTCTGAGGCTCTCCAACACCCCATTTCATGAGGGTTTGGGGTTTTTTTCTTTCACTTTTGCACACTGTTATATCACCATTTGGGGTACCCCAGCTTCTCCACCAAATCTCAAAGCAAATCTGATGCACAGGAGCACTAATACATCCAGAGATGCTCCAAGTGAACTTCAAGGTAGAAAGCAAAGAGGACAGGACTGCAGGTGCCTGCTTCAGGCTGAGTGACGGGCACCACAGCAAGTTCCCCTAGGAAAAATCCAGGTTTGCAGCCTCTAAGGATGCCTTAATTGCCAGGAGTAAAAAAAAAAAAAAAAAATGAACAACAACCCCTAAAGTTAACCACAGAACACAGCTTCTGCTGGCAACAAGCTGAGCATATTTTCTTTAGTTGACTAATTCTTGTTTATTTTTTGAAGGCTGCTGCTATAAAATTCACAATCCAATTACAATTTCCAGGCTGAAAGAATGGCTTCTAATTATATTGTTTTCCATCACTGCTAGAATCATTGCAAGAAAGAGTAGATTAATGCTATATGATTTCATTCCCTGTACGAGAATCAGATCTCAGTGTTCTCAAATGATTTATAAAAGACACATTAAATAAACTATTAACAGTGTTTTTGCAACAGAGATGGGCTGTACCATAAACAGGACAAATTGAAAAATACAGATTTGCTGCTGTGTTTCAATGCATGAGAAATGAGGATAACACAGCACATACTGAGTAAAATGGTATAAACCTGAAATTGGAAGCAAAACTCAGGTGAATTTTGAAATGTGGGACTGGGCTTGAGGAGAGCTGGCTGGTTGTCTGGCCTGGCAGAAACTTCCAATATGACTTTGAGTAAGTCAGTGGGCCAAGGGGAGGAGGGCTGCAGCTCCAGATTAGAGACAATCTGGTTGTCTCCTGCATTCCCCAAGCACTCAGTTCTGCCTTGTGTCTAAACTTCAGGAGATGGACATGGCTCTTGCCCCAAATTCCATGTTTCAGGACAGGGCTGAACCAGAGTCTAGGCTGGCATCTATGAAGCTTCAGCTGGATTTACTCCCAATTCATCTTTACTGTGGAGAAAAAAAAAAATAAAATTAGTGCCTATCTTGAAGAAACATAACAGTTGCCTACAGAAAGATAAATAAAATACATCCAGTTAAATGACCGAGATGATTAGAGACTAAATCTCCTGCCTGTTGCTTCTCCTCCTTGCAGCTAGGGCTACAGTTAATGACAAGACTTGCAGCCTGAAAGCAGAACAAGACAGGACAGCATGACCTTGAGCAAGACACAGTCCTTCAGGCTGTGAATCTTTCAGACACTCGTACAGGTGCACGCATACATCTGCCTCCACACACTCAGCAGCTGTTTCCAAGCACAGCTCCAAGCCCACAAGACCCCTCGCAGCCTCTTCCAAGCACAGGCTGACACCAAAGACCCTCAACCAAATCGGTCTCACCCTACAGCTCTGCTCAGAGAAGGGGGACTGGCCCAGTGGCACTGCTCACCCACTTCTCTCTAGGGAGTCACCAGTTGGTGACTATTTCATAGGTGTTTGCATTACACACTAGTTGAGTTTGTTTGTTTGGTTTTTTCTTTTTCTGTTGTAAACAAAAATATTATTTTTAGGCCTGACAATTCTTCTCTCCTTCCTGACAACCCCACCTCTTCTCCCCTTCTTCTGCCCTCCAGCCTTGGGCAACTGAATAAAAGCAAAAAAAAAAAGAGAAAAGTCAGAATTGCTAAGCCCTTGAAGAAACAGTCTAAACCATTTCTTGTCCATTTCAAAACGAAGATAGGAATTTCTCTAGGGCAGGTCCCATTAGACTGCCAAAGCCACACAGTTCAGACATACTCACACCAGCCTGAAAAACAAGAAGAAATTTCAACATCACGGGCATACTGAGAACACAGGGAGGAAAACCAGCGAGGTTCCTTACCACCTCTCTCCAACTCCCATAAAAGGTTATGATCATTAATCAATATAACATCCAGAAAGAATAAAGTAGCAGCATTTTGTTTTCATCTTCTATTTCTCTGGCACATTTTGAGCCCCTGAGTTCAGCACGGGAACCAAAACCACGTTTTAGTGTCAAAACCTGCCACCTAGAGAGCAAAACCGCAAATGAAAATAGGTATGTATGTAGGTTTTTTTAACTCTCTCACAACATTACAGATGCGCTGAAAACTATAAATTTGCCGTGCCGTCTTTTACAGCAACAAAAGAGATTTTAAGAGACCCTTAATTATGTATCTGCACAGCCCAGACTTCGTTTAGGCTATTGCGCCTGCTCCCAGCACAAACACTGCTGTGTGTGGTTTAGTGATTATAGGACAGAAAAAAAGTTTTTTCTCCCAGTTCTATAATTTGATGTGGTTAGCGTGAACAGAGACCCATCTCTTTGCTTTTGAGATTGCATAACTGTCGCAGAAAGCAAAGTCAGTTCTTAATGAGAAGTTTTGGGTGGCAGTGAACTGTCGGGGTCTGAGCCTGCCAGTGAGCTAGGGATGCTCAGCAGGTCTGACAAATATCAGGCTGAAGACAATATGAGCCAGAAAGCCTATGCTGCAACCACCAATAAAAGAAAATGAAAAGTTTATTTTTTTTTTAAAAAAAAGTTGCAGTGCACTTCTGAGAAAGTTTCCTGAGGTTTTCCACTGGAGTAAAACTTTCAGATTTCCACTCCTAGGAGAATATGCTGTTCCCATCTCAAATTCAAATGGAAAAAGCCGCCAATCTCCCTCTGAAAATGGACAGTGCTGCAGCATTTCTGAGTGAAGAAACATCTCCAGAATTGCAAACTGTGATTCCAGGCAAACTCAACACTAAACCGTATCTCACAGATAGGAGGAAAGGGGCTATGTCAAAGTAACCTCCCCTTAAAAATGCTACCTATCAGGTTTCAATTCCTGCAAAAATCATTTCCAGAACATATCCAGTCTCAGGGCTCCCATGTTTCTTTTTTTTTTTTTTCATTTGTTTTGGTGTTACGTCTGTGGAAAACATCAAACCTGGGCTCTTCATTCCTCACCAGCTGTTTCTAGCTGTTTCAAAGGCAGGGGCAGCCCCAGCACTCACAGCCGTGTACAGATGCTCCAGGAGGAACAGTCTGCTGGGTAGAACACCCCGAATCTGCTGCCTGTCACCTTTTCATCGGTGAGCTTCAATAAATTAAATAAATATTTATTAAATAAATAAAGAGTATAATTTTAAGTACAAAGGTACAGAGAGTAACTTACCACTGTCTCCTCCAAAAATATTATATAATAAAACATCCTGGAAAATAGCACAAATATGGAAGAAAAAAAAATCAGGCATGAATACATTCCAAAAATCCCAAAAGGCATAGTACTCATTAAGTATGACAGACCTCTAATCAACCTCAGAAAAATGTATTGACATTATCAAACTCAGGGAGAACCTATTAGTGAGAGTATTAGGTACCATGCAAACAAATATTGTCCAGTAAGAAGAAAAAAAAGCACAAAGTAGATCTGCATCCTCTTCTCTTCGTTCAAGAAAATCAGTGTGGCAACGAATTCCCTTGACCAAAATGAACATCTAGAATTTTCCCTCAACAGTGCACAGGATTTATGGACAGACACCATTGCCAAGTCTAGATCAAGGAAAAAAAGGACTGTGTTATAAAACTTAATGAGAACTCAAACGGTAACATTAGCAATGATTCCCTTGCACATAAAAACTACTTACTAAGTTATAAGGTAGTGACAGGTTTAAGGCTCAACACTAACTTAGCTTTTGCCTTTAAAAAGTAAAGAAATTAATAATTTCCCAGCTCAGATTACTCCAAATATTTATTCACAAGCACATATGATATTAAATGGATGTGAATGTATTTTCCGGAGACACACCGTCATCAGCAATGTAAGAGGCTCTAATGATATTTGTCAAGTGCGCATTTTTAGGCAGCAAGAAAAAACTGTGAAAACTAAGCCTTTCTACCAGACAAGGCCAGGTTTCTTCCCCATCCTTAGGTGACACTCGGTTCCAGGCTAGCACAGACTGCTGCCCCAGGCTTGAACTAGACCAGGAAGCTGCTAAGGTGGAGCACCGGGTGACTGCTGCAAACACGAGAATCAAAGTCACATTTGTAAACCCACCCTCTGATTTCAAGATACAAGGAAACGCTTCTCAGGGGACAATGGTCATCAGAGTTTACAGCTGTATTCTAAAATAGCTGGTGCCTCTAAAATAAGCTTTGATGGAGCAATTCCTTGCAGGAAACTTACTACATCTCAATTATCCTGAAAGGTCATCTGTTAGGACACTGGTGGCAACAATGCAATTCAGGCACTTCATCAAGAAGCATCCCCCATTCCAAAATTGGTGTTGTGGAGAAGCTCACCACTACAATGAGTCACTTTGATAAGATAGGCTGATAAGATAGGCTGCAATATCCTGACATTCACTGGTGAATAACTGCACTCTTACACACCCTGAGACACCTCAGCACTAGTATTTCTCTAGTTAATGGGCACCGTTTGGTCTTTTTGCTCCAGATTAAATCAGGCACCAACAGAAAACTGGGCAAATCTAGTGACAAAATTCCTATCTGTTGTCATAGGCTCTATCAAATGATTTACTACTCAGTACTGCTTTCAGCCGTCTAGTGACAGGATGCCAGGTTCATCTTTGTAAATCATACCGAGGTGAACAATGCAGCATCTGGTCTCTGTGTCCTAAAGCCTATATCATCTGACTGATGCCTGACCGTATATGAAGCATATTAACACACACTCAGTGCAGTGGAGGTATGACCTGTCCTTTTATGCATTTCGTCAGGGCTTAGCCCTAGGAGCTGGCCATGATGGTTTACAATGGTTGAAGAAATGTCAGTCAAGATACCTGCCTACTGCTCACATTACGAAGAGAAATTCCACAGGCATTTAAGTAAGAAGAGTTTTAAACAAATAACGACACAAGTTTTTGTAACAGCACCTTTATGGAACACAAGGTTAGCTTTAGACAAGTGCCAGGTTACATGAATTTTCAGTCCTCTATATAAAGAAAGCAATCTTGGGTTTAGTCCATCTTGGGGTTTAGTCCATCTCGATAAAACTTGTAACACTCATTTATAGGCACGGTGCTTGGGCTATTTCCAAAGTAAAAAAAGGGCTTTCCATTACAGTGCTGGGAGTGGTTAACAAGAAAGATACCTTATTACATTCTTTTCCAGTGAATAATAATTGTCTTCCATTATGTCCTAATGTTATTAGGATTTCAGAACACACAAGCAATGCAATCCTCGTTAAGATAAAGAAGAAATTAACTTAATGTAAGCTAAAGACCAAATCATTTTCATAGTTACAGACAATTTTGAATATAAATTTGCATGGGAACTTAGATTCATTTTTGTAAATAAAAATTCCATCTCTCCATACAACAAACAATTCCCTGCCAGTAGAGGACTACACTGTGCACAGCTGAGCCTTGAAAAAGAAAGCCTGGACTTCAGGCATATCCAGCTACATGGATCAACAAGCAACCCCTTCAGATCCAGCAGCTTTGGTTTAATGGACGGAAACTTTGGCCTAAAGTTCAAACATACTTGCCAGCAACAAACAAGACTGGATTTTTCAAAAATAAAGCAAAGTGTGATATATGCATAAAGTCAGTGCCTTGATCCTTAAAAGCATCTCTATAAGCGACTTGACCTCAAAATGGGCAGTGCTTAAGTTACAAAAGATTCAGACCTTCAAGGCTGATTATTTTGTTTACGACGGCTGAAGAAACGGCTCTGCTTCAGGAATTCAAAAGATGGATCAGATTTAGTAGTAGATTTATTAATTTGCTGTGATTTACAATGAGGCAATAATGTCTGAACCACGGAGACATCAAAACAGGTTTAGCCAGGAGGTTTATGGCTTTCAAGTCAACCGGTGTCAGTCATTTGGGCAACTGAAGATCAGCAGACAAAAGGTAAGCGGAAGCCAGGTGCTGCACTGATGTTCTGGAGGCAGTATTTCAAAGTGTCTTCTCTTACAGCAATTTCCTTTTCTCAAACTCCTGCAAACGGCACACAGACATTACCAGTGGGAAAAAGAGAAAATGCTTCGATTACTATTTTATTTAAATTACTTATGCATTTCCTCTAGCTGTGAAGCAAGGCCTTTTTTTAGACCTTTTCTTGGATATGAATTAAGAAAAATGCAAATAATCCTATTCCATAAGTTTTTCAGCTGTATGCATTCAACCATAGTTCTGAATTAGTACTTAAAATAGATAGACCTATATGCCAAGGCTTTCCTTCCTCAATTACCCTACTTTCAAAGAATGTTTTAATATTTTTGAATTAATTCAGGTTCTTTGCATCCAGAAAACACAATTCAACAAGACTCTGCTACACTTGAAAGCAAAATGTAATCTCTTCTCTATTTTGCTATGTTTACTTTTCTATAAAGGCAAAATTATGTAAAACTACGTGTATGTATTATCTAAGTAAAAACTGCAGCTTGTTCAGTCAATAGTTTAACCAAGTTCAGAGCAACAGAATATTTGGGTAAGAGATATACTCCCAACTCGTATTCCCTCAAAAGCAGCTTCTTGCTCTCGATGAGTATGCGTAACAATTTTCAAGCAACAAACCTTGTAGATGGTGCTACCTAGCTGAGCAGGAGACATACTGACAACAACACCAGCACTCTGAAGAGCAGCTATCTTCTCTTTAGCTCCACCCTTTCCCCCAGCAATGATTGCTCCAGCGTGACCCATCCGCCTGCCTGGAGGAGCAGTCAGACCAGCTATGAAAGACACTACTGGCTTGGCATTTGGACCCTGTAAAGAAAAGATACAGTTTTACATGAATAGCAGAATTATAGAATCACAGAATCATAGAATGGTTTGGGTTGGAAGGGACCTTCAAGACCACCCAGTTCCAACCCCCCTGCCATGGGCAGGGACACCTCCCACTAGCCCAGGTTGCTCAAAGCCTCATCCAGCCTGGCCTTGAACCCCTCCAGGGATGGGGCATCCACAGCTTCTCTGGGCAACCTGGGCCACTGCCTCACCACCCACACAGTGAAAAATTTCTTCCTAATATCTACCTAAATATACCCTTTTTCAGCTTTAAACTGTTACCCTTCATCCTGTCAATACACCCCTGATAAAGAGTCCCTTCTTTTCTCCAGGCTGAACAATCCCAACTCTCAGCCTGTCGTCATGCGGGAGGTGCTCCAGTCGTCCAACCATCTTCGTGGCCTCCTCTAGACTCACTCCAACAGGTCCATGTCCTTCCTGTGCTGAGGACTCCAGAGCTGGATGCAGCACTGCAGGTGAGGTCTCATGAGAGCGGAGGCAGAGAATCCCCTCCCTCAACCTGCTGGTCATGCTACTTTTCATGCAGCCCAGGGCATAGTTGGCTTTCTGGGCTGCAAGCGCACACTGCCAGCTCATGTTCAGCTTCTCATCAGACAACACACTCAAGTCCTTCTCCTCAGGGCTGCTCTCAATCCATTCTCCTCCCAG
>NW_010134053.1:0-1093 GCF_000699245.1 Pterocles gutturalis | reverse complement strand
TGAACTCCATGAGGTTTGCATTGACCCACCTCTCCAGCCTGTCCAGGTCCCTCTGAATGGCATCCCTTCCCTCCAGCGTGTCACCACACCACACAGCTTGGTGTCATGGGCAAACTTGCTGAGGGTGCACTCCATCCCACTGTCCATGTCTCCAACAAAGATGTTAAACAACACTGGTCCCAGTACTGACCCCTGAGGAACGCCACTCATCACTGGTCTCCACTTGGACATCAAGCCATTGACCACAACTCTTTAAGTGCAGCCACCCAGCCAACTCCTTATCCACTGAGTGGTCTGTCCATCAAATCCACGTCTCTCCAATTTAGAGACAAGGATCTCGTGAGGGACAGTGACAAATGCTTTGCACAAGTCCAAGTAGATGATGTCAGTTGCTCTTCCCTCTTCCACCAGTGCTGCAGCCCCATCATAGAAGGCCACCAAGTTTGTCAGGCACAATTTGCCCTTAGTGAAACCACGCTGGCTGCCACCATCACATGCGAGACAGTGAGATGACATGTAATTCCAGATGGCAGGTTTATTTTTTAAGTATAATACCTTTGCCTGGCTGGTTGAAACAGCTGGAAACCTCAAACGTGGAACCAAGAGTCTGAAGAGCATAGAATACTTTCTCTCCTGATAAGTATCATAAACCAGAAGCAATAAGAAACTTCAAAACATCTCTCTACAGAGCCACACATATTACAAAAACCAGAATGTTTACTACAAATATTACAGGACTAAAAATCTAAAGTTGACACTACTCTGCAGTTAGATTTCATCTTGATAAAGCTCCTAATTTCAACTCTTTAATAGAAGTATGACTTTGGGTTTTTTTGTAAATAGACATTAGAGATCGAACCGAGTTTTTCTTGACATGACAAAAGATGGCTAACTACCCAGGTGTCTGGAAGCAAGCTGTTTAAGACTTACACTATTATGTTCTTTCAAGAATGCTGCTGCATCTTCTTCAGCATTTCCTCCAATTTCCCCAATCAATATGATACCCTCAGTATGAGGATCCTTCAGGAAGACATCAAGGCAGTCAATAAAATTAGTTCCATTGAAGGGATCACCTCCAATCCCTGAAAAAAAA